>NC_041232.1:28232201-28237289 GCF_002837175.3 Physeter macrocephalus
TGGCTTCTCCCGTTGCGGAGCACAGGCTCCGGATGCTCAGGCCCAGCGGCCACGGCTCACGGGCCCAGCCGCTCCGTGGCATGTGGGATCTTCCCGGACCGGGACACGAACCCTTGTCGCCTGCATCGGCAGGTGGACTCGCAACCACTGCGCCACCAGGGAAGCCCCTTCAGTTTTGTTTTTAAGCCAGCCTCTGGTTGGTGCAGAGAATGGACCAGAAAGAGGCAGGACAGGAAACAGAGATGTCAGTTAGGGGGCTGGTGTGGCTTCCCAGGCATGGGAAGAAGGTGGTCTGAACAAGGGGAACGACATTGGGAAGGTCTGAGAGGGACACAAGAGGTGGAATCGGTAAGACAGGGTGATTGATCGATTGGATGTGATAAGGGAGAGAGGCTCAGACTGATGCCCGGGTCTCTGCCCTGAGCAGCTGGGTGGGTGATGGTGTCTTTCCCACTGGAGGAGGAGTCAGGAGCACGTGGGAAGACAAGCGATTACGAAGTTAGGTTCTAGCAAGGCAGAGGGTGCATTCCTCCGTTCATCCGACCAATACTTACTGAGTGGTAAGTGCCAGGCACTGTTTAGAGCGAGCGCATCTGGCGAGGTGTAACTCCAAATCTAGGGAAATATGGGGGGGACAAATTGTGTCTGGTGGCCCAAGAGTCTAAAACAAATAAATCCTTCTGCTTAATACATGTGATGTGGCTTTAATGGAAAGAAGTGTACCGCGGCCTTGTCAAAAACGTTATCGCAGCACTGCTCTACAAGCCTATCAAGGAAAAGACAAAAATCCATCACATCATGCCAACCTTTGGTAAAAATACAGGAGTGAAGAAAATGGTGAGTAATTTTAAACACCTCTGATTTCAACCAAGCTGTTCAGCAGCCCTGGTGAATCTGGTGACTGAGGCAAAGGAGCCAGAAAAGCATCCCACACACTAGGTGTGTGTCCAAGGTCAGGCTCTCACGGCCATGGGCTGCTTCCATCGCCAGCCACCCAAGATACCCATGTCCTGAATGTCTGCATGTTGTTCCTTGCTGATGAGGCAGGGCTAATGGTCACATTTCCACTTTAAGACGAACTTTTGGGCTTTGGAGGGCCTGGCGGTGGGTGGGGAGCAATCATGCAATTACTAAAGGTCAGGGATTCGGCTTCAGTTGTCACTATGCTCAGGAGAGCCGGGCTGGGCACGTCCCCAACACCTCCCGTGCGCGAGCACTTTTCCACCACCAATCACGCTTATCTTCTCAACAGGGATGTCCGACGTGTCTTCTGAGGAAGCTGCGTCTTTGGCTCTGAGGCAGTGTTCGGTGATGACATTTCCAACTCCGATCTTCACTTCCATGAAGAGGGTCTCTGGCCATGGAAGGATCTGGGCTTGTCACTGCTGTGGGGATTGCGATGTGAGAGTTGTTTGCAATGGAAGGCATTACCAATGTTCAACTAAGAACACTCGTTCTTTCTAGAATGTGCACTCTGGAACCGCTATGTCCTTTACAGAGTGCCATTTCCAATGCTTCCTATTTACCTTTTGGTACAAAGGAGGGCTTGAATAGCCCTATTGCTAGGTTATCTAATTTTGGCATCTCATGAAATTTTCCCAAGGAAAATTTGCTGCCCTCTGTCCGTCTGACGATGCAAAGGGAGGCAGTTAGCAGAACCCACAACAGGTAGCTTTGGATGAGTGCTGCCTGATAGGAGCTCTGAGTAGAGGGACCCAGCCAAACACAGCAATTTGGTGGGGAATACATACCCTGTCCTTCCTTCCCTTGGCCCTCTGACCTGTGGTGACCTCCCTTTCTTGGCTGAACCTAATCCAAAGCCAGACAACAAGGGAGGCTGGTTGATGCTGGCTCCCAGATCAGCCCCTGAGACACAGAACCTCATGGAGAAGGAGTGGAGTGCGGCTGGGGACAAATGGAAGAGACGCATCTCCCGCAGAGATGATTAGGTGATTTTCTAGAGGCTGAGATAGGAAGGGGCAGACATATGATGAAAAACTCAGGACTTAACACTCACTTAAATGCTCTTTCTGTTATGCCGTGTGGAAGAGTGAATAAGTGCTAATCAGAGTGTGAATGTGGCAGTAGTGATTTCTCTTGCTTCAATTCTCTATGAAGATGAAAATTACAACACATTGCTAAGGCTACAGTTTTAGGAGTATCTCAACATGGTCATTTAAACCTCAAGAATTCTAAAAGGAAAATGGCTTTAAGCAAGTGATAAAGGGAACAAACACACGTAGCACGATGAGCAGCTGGCCCATCGTCTCTCACTTTTTCCTTTTAGGTTTCCATTAAAAAATTAAAATTTTAGAATTATTAGAAGAGAGTTTAACTGTATGTATCATTTTTATGGACAATGGAGGCAATAATTCTCTCTTAGCTGGGCTTGCATCTGGAGAATACAGACCCCTGAGTCTCCCTGAGTGGCCAAGGACAGAACGAAGCCAAGGTCAGCTGCTACAATTCCTGCCTCAATGTGACTGGGGGGGACTTACCTGAAAGTAAAGTGTTGGGAATGCGACTAAATTGACTGATTCCTGAAAACTGAAGTTGAAGTCCCTTCTTTTTAAAGGGATTCCTATATATGTATATGGTCACATACTACAAATGACTTTGGGTGCAATTGTTATACCCAGATCAAGAGTGCTCATCGCCCGTGATTTTTAGGAGTCTCGTGGCAAGATCACTTAAGACTCCTAGCGAAGGTAAGAAGTCGAGAAGTGAGACTTTCCTTAACAAAACTCAAAGAGCATGAACTTAGATATAAAATTCACTGGAGAAAAATGTGAGAAACAGGGAAAAAGATTTGCGCTATTGTTGCAGACTGGATCCATGATTTTTGGGAGATGGTTGAGCCACTGGGTGGGTGGGGATTGGGGAACAACATAAAACACTAGATTGGAAAGATACATTGGGAAATAAATACCACTGGGAAAGGGAGGAAAGATCAGATCTGCCACTTCCTAGGTGTGAAGCTCAGGCAAGTCATTTAATTAATTAAGACTTTGTTCTCATCTATAAAATGAGAATGATTACTTTTTGGCCTGTCTCACTAGTAGTTGTAAAGATCAGGAGGACAGTGGCCAAGATGGTGGAGTAGAAAGACCCTGAGTTCACCTCCTCTTGCAAGCACACCAAAATCACAACTATCTGCAGAACAACCATCGATGAAAAAGACTGGAACCTACCAGAAGAGATCTTCTACAACTAAAGACATAAAGAAGGAACCACAACAAGGTAGAAGGGGTGGACTCGCAATATAATAAAATCCCATATACGCAGGTAGGCGACCCATAAACTGGAGAATAATTATATCGTAGAGGTTCTTCCACAGGAGTGAGAGTTCCAACCCTGCATCAGGTTTCCCAGCTCAGGGATCTGGCACTGAGAAGACGAGCCCCCAGAACACTTGACTTTGAAGGCCAGCAGGGCTTAACTGCAGGAGCCCCACAGGACTGGGGGATATAGAGACTTCACTCTTAAAGGGTGCGCACAAAATCTCACACACCGAGACCCAGGGCAAAAGCAGTCATTTCATAGGAGCCTGGGCCAGACCTACCTGCAGGTCTTGGAGAGTCTCCTGGAGAGGTCGGGGGTGGCTGTGGCTCACCCTGGGGACATAGACACTGTGGACAGACATATGGGGGAACGTTCAGCCATGTGAATATTCCTGATGGCTGACATCTTGGCTCATTAGCTTCAAGACCTGGCCCCATGCAACAGCCTGCAGGTGCCAATGCTGGGACGCCTCAGGCCAAACAACTAATTGGGTGGGGACACAGACCCACCCATCAGCAGACAGGCTGCCTAAAGACTTCCTGAGCCCTCGGCCTCCTGTGGACACATCCCTAGACACAGCCCAGCCCACCAGAGGGCCAAGACCCAGCTCCACCCACCAGTGGGTAGGCACCAGCCCCTCCCACCAGGAAGCCCGTACAATCCTTTAGACCAGCCTCACTCACCAGGGGGTAGACACCAGAAGCAAGAAAACTATGATCCTGCAACACAGGCCAGACCCTGCCCTGCGACCAGTTGGGCCCTGGCTCTGCCCACTAGCAGGCCAACACAAGCTTCTGGACACCCCATACCCCATACCCAACTGTGTCAGGAACTGCCACCCACCCCCAATCAAGAATCTGAAATGAGCTCTGGGATCCCTGGCCCTGCAGCCAGACTCCAGGAAGCAGCTCTGCCTGTCAGTAATCCAGCACTAACCTCAGGACCTAACTTTACCTGTCAGTGGGTGGGCAACAGCCCCAGAGTCTTCAGGACCCTGACTCCACCCACCAGTCAGCCAGCACTAGCCCCAGGGCACCTAGGATCCCACAAACAGTCACCTTGTGACCAGGCCTGTCTAAACACAGCCTGCAGCACACACACAAGGCAGGGCCTGGCAACCAACCAGACTAGGGACCAACCAAGCCCATCAGACCACCCATGTAGCCAGCCTGCCACAACAGAAGGGCCCATGCAGCCCTCTTAGGGGGAACCCCTAGCACGTATAGATTGGGTGACGAGAGGGGTGTGCACGGTGGGGACGCTTAGGGCGCCTCCTACAGAGGCCACTTCTCCAAGGTCGAGACATGTAACTAACCCACCACAGACATAAAAATACAAATAGCAACTCAGACAAAATGAGGCTGCAGAGGAACATGTTCCAGACGAAGGAATAAGCTAAAACCCCAGAAGATCAGATGAGACCAAGGAAGTGAGTGTTATGCAAATTGTTTTAAGCTTAAAAAAACTAAAGTATTCCCATCTTGCCCCTAGGTTCTTCATGACCATTTTTTAAAAATTTAATTTTATTATTATTTTTTAAATTTAGATTCCATATATATGTGTTTGCATACGGTATTTGTTTTTCTCTTTCTGACTTACTTCACTCTGTATGACAGACTCTAGGTCCATCCACCGGGAACAGAGAATGGACTTGAGGATACGGGGAGGGGGAAGGGTAAGCTGCGACAAAGTGAGAGAGTGGCATGAACATATAAACACTACCAAACGTAAAATAGATAGCTAGTGGGAAGCAGCCGCAGAGCACAGGGAGATGAGCTCGGTGCTTTGTGACCACCTAGAGGGGTG
>NC_041232.1:28237402-28268604 GCF_002837175.3 Physeter macrocephalus
AGGGAGGGAGGGTGGGAGGGAGGGAGGGAGACGCAAGAGGGAGGAGATATGGGGATATATGTATATGTATAACTGATTCACTTTGTTATACAGCAGAAACTAACACACCATTGTAAAACAATTATACTCCAATAAAGATGTTAAAAAAAAACACAAAAAACCAAACAAAAACAAAACTAAAGTATTAGTTTTGCTTAACTCAAAATATTTGTTTTTCCAGAAGGTATAGAAATACACACTGCAAATCTGAAATCCCTAAAACCCAAACGTTTACTAGCGTCGGTGCTGTTCCCCAGGTGCCCTCGAATATAGGGTGCCCTGTGATATGTGGCCTGGGAATATGTTTTTGCATCCAATACACACTTCTTCTTCTGTGCAACTAAGCAACGGAGGAGCAGAGTATCCTAGAGAGGCTGTGTGCACCGAGAAGAGGTCAGGACTGGACCTTGGGAAAGAACTCTAGAGTCATCTGGTTGGGTCCAGAGAGTTCTGGATGAGGGAGCCGGCAGCCCCCATAGCAGGTGCGATTAAGCAGGTTGAGCCCTGGGCGGGGCCCCACTCCAGGGGGCCTTGGACACCCCACCTTTCAGTGCCTTCCCAGCTACAGCCTGGGGGAGGGGGAAGGGTCGGAGGTCTGGTGCACTCAGCTGCCACACTGCTAGGAGGGGGACAGCACAGCTCTGTCCGGGAAGGCAGGTTTGTGGATTTTAAGGTTTTAGGTGTGCCCTTTGACACTCTCTCAGACCATGCCAATAATTTAACCCAAGATTTCAAAGGCTGGTTAAATGCAATGGTGTGTTTTATCTGTCCATGGCATTAATCTAGCATCACATTTTAATAATAATTATTATTTATTCTTTGTAGTACAAATTATCGCAGCCCCTATGATGGAAGCATCTGAAGCAGGAGAACAGAGGAAAGGAGAATCTATTCAGTGAGATTAGATTAGGTGGAAGAGATGAAATTCGCTTTTAGATGCACACGCGAGCACTCGGAGACATGCTTCTGGAGTCTGTGGTGCATAGGAAGTAGCTGTGCACTGGGGGTGGACCTCCTGACCCTGAGATCGCCTTGAACTGTGGTGCCATGGACCAATCACTTCTACACTCTTCACTGCCGGCATCATTATGCAAAAGATGGAGCAGAATGAGGACAGGAAACGGACATGAATTACTGAGACCTGGGGAGTGAGGATTAAGGGGGGTACTTGGTACCACAGTTAGTCCTAATACACCCAATAAAAAGAGACGGAACACATCAAAGCAAGGCTTCTACTGGAAATTCCATGATTAAATACACTAATACTCTTGTCCTACAATGAAGCTGAAATAGTTTTTTTTGCTTTTTTTTAAATAGATATTGCCTCCTGGAAGAGCTCTTCCAGGAAACTAAATTTTCAGCCTGCAATAAATTCATGCCTAATGTAATATTTCTTTTCTGCAAAGGAGAATAAAATGATTTGGTCTGTGAGTAAACAGAAAAGTGAATTGGAGTTTGGCGTTCATGTGAAGTACAAATAAAATCATAAAATTAATGTGCAGTGAGAGACTGGCCTTTATGACAGCATAGAAGAAAATGCACCAATAATAAATTTGCTCAAAGGATAAACTATTTTTTTCTGCTTAAAGCTCATCTGGCTGTCACCTTAAAATGAATATTTATTAAGCGAATAAAATAAAAGCATTTAAAATCCACTGAAGGACTGTGTTTAAATATATATATGATGACAACAATAATAGATGATGAGATGGACTGGATTTTTAAAATAACAGAATAAATCACATGCTCCGGGAAGGCTGTGTTAGGAATATTCCTTTGGCATTGAATGCACAGTTCTTAAATCAAGATGTGAAGCCAGTGAAGTAAGAGATGAACAGTTTTTGGAAATGGGGTCTGTGCAGCTACTTCTGAAGGACTGCAGTCCATCAGTTAGCAGGAAGCTCCAAGCCACTTGCCTTACTTACCTGGCAAAAGTGCCATCACTGAGGAATAGGGAGCAAAACATAGGACCACTGACATGTTCTGGAACAAGGGACTGACCTTGTACTTTCTTCCTGCCAGAAGCTTCCACCTCCTGATGGCATCGATGGGATAGAACTGGTCAAGCTGGCCCTCCTGGGACTGGCCCTGCATCTGTGGTGGGAGAGCCCCGCTGGGGCTTTGTCCTCAGGGCCTCACATCGCACAAGTCTCTCCCTCTGACTCTTGTCAAAGCTGGGTAAAGACACGTTTTCTCTTTTCCCGAGCACTGTGGGTAGCTCTGCCGTGGAGATAAGGACCAAGTTTTGGAAGCAGGAAGGGCTTTTGTGGATCCTGTGTTCCTGGACCAAATCAGCCACCATTTCAAAGGGAATAGGATCTACAAGCAGCTAGAATCTCCCTGCAGAAAACTGGGAGGAAAAATGTTCAATAGAAGCTGTTTTTATTTTTTGCTTTTTGTTTTTCCAACATAGAAGAATATTTTATGACCTTGGGTAGGGAAGTATTTTCTAAACAAGTCCCAGAAAATACAAATCATAAAGGAAAAGATGGATAAATTAGGAGGAGTCAAGATGGCGGTGTGGGAAGACACAAAGTTAACGTCTCCCCACAACTAGGGCTCCTGCCAGCCGCTGGTGGGGGACTCTGACCCCCAAGGAGACGGGAGGAACCCTAGAGTGAACCAGTAGGATGTGGGGGGACCGAGGAGGGAGGAGAAGTGGAGGCCAGACAAGATTGGCACCCCTGAGGCCAGGGAGATCAGGAGAGGCAGGTGGGAGGGACTCTCCGGGAAGAGCGGGAGAGGAGTGAAGGGTGATCGCCTGGCCCACTCAGGCACAGGGAGCCTGCTGAGCTCCCAGGCCGGTCCCCTGCCCTCCCAGATCCCCCCTTCTCCCACCCCTAACCCGCCGCATTGGTCCTGGGGGCATAGGAGGGAGGCCGGAGAGATCAGGAGAGGCAGGAGGGAGGGGGCCTCTCAGACCCCAGACTGGAGGAGCAGGAGAGGAGAGGAGGCCATCTTCCCTGCCCACTCGAGTCCAGGAAGCCTGCTGGGCTGCCAGGTGAGGTCCCCTGCCCTCTAAGACCAGGGGTGGGGGGCACGCCTGGGCCCCTTCTGTTCCTTGAGCCTAAGCCCCATTGCCCAGAGGCCCCAGGACCTTTTCCAGCCCTGTGGGTCCTGAGTGTTGGCCCTTCCAACTGCCCAAACCTCACCCTTGCTTAGACCCTGCTCTCCACAGCCAAGGCCTTCCCCCCCACCTTTTTTTCCTTTCCCTCCTCCTCTTTTTTACTGTTGTGGTACTGATGTACCTTCTGGTTGTTGATTCATCTATATTTTTATTTTTACATTCTTTCTAATATATCTGTTAGTTTCCTAGTCTAATTTTATTTTTTACTTTGTTATTGTTCTTTTTTTTTTTTTGCCACCCCACACGGCTTGTGAGATCTTGATTTGCAAGCCCGGGGTTGGGCAGAAGCTCCTGCAGTGGGAGCTCCGAGTCCGAACCACTGGACTAACAGAGAACCTCAGACCCCAGGGAATATTTATCAGAATGAGGTCTCACAGAGTTCCTCATCTCAGCACCAAGACCCAGCTCTACCCAGTAGCCTACAAACTCCAGTGTTGGAAGCCACAGACCAAACAGCCAGTAAAACAGGAACACAATCCCAGTCATTAAAAAAAAAAAGAGAGAGACAGCAGAAAAATATGTCACAGATGAAGGAGCAAGGTAAAAACCTACAAGACCAAATAAATGAAGAGGAAATAGGCAATCTACCTGAAAAAGAATTCACAGTGATGATAGTGAAGATGATCCAGAATCTTGGAAATAGAATGGAAGCACGGATTGAGAAAATACAAGAAATGTTTAACAAAGATCTAGAAGAACTAAAGAACAAGCGAACAGAGATGAACAACACAATAACTGAAATGAAAAATACACTAGACGGAATCCATAACAGAATAACGGAGGCAGAATAACGAATGAGTGAAAAGCAGCAAGGGAAAAACAAAAAATAACATACAAAGGAATCCCCATAAGGTTATCAGCTGATTTTTCAGTGGAAACTCTGCAGGCCAGAAGGGAGTGGCAGGATATACTTAAAGTGATGAAAGAGAAAAACCTACAACCAAGATTACTCTACCCAGCAAGGATCTCACTGATATTTGATGGAGAAGTCAAAAGCTTTTCAGACAAACAAAAGCTAAGAGACTTCAGCACCACCAAACCAGCTTTACAACAAATGCTAAAGAAAATTCCCTAAGTGGGAAACACAAGAGAAGAAAAAGACACACAAAAACAAACCCCAAACAATTAAGAGAATGGTAATAGGAACATACATAGCAATAATAACCTTGAATGTAAATGGATTAAATACCCCAACTAAAAGACACAGACTGGCTGAATGGATACAAAAACAAGACCCATATAAATAAGGAAACACAAGCTTTAAATGACACAATAGACCAGACAGATCTAATTGATATTTATAGAACATTCCACCCAAAAGTGGCAGAATACACTTTCTTCTCAAGTGCACATGGAACATTCTCCAGGATAGATCACATCTTGGGTCACAAATCAAGCCTTGGAAAATTTAAGAAAACTGAAATTGTATCAAGCATCTTTTCTGACCACAATACTATGAGACTGGAAATCAATTACAGGAAAAAAAAACTGTAAAAACCACAAATACATGGAGGCTAAAAAGTGCACTACTAAATAACCAAGAGATCACTGAAGAAATCACAGAAGAAATTAAAAAAATACATAGAAACAAATGACAACAAAACCACTACGACCCCAAACCAATACGACATAGCAAAAGCAGTTCTAAGAGGGAAGCTTATAGCAATTTAATCTGACCTCAAGAAACAAGAAAAATCTCAAATAAACAATCTAACCCTACACTTAAAACAACTAGAGAAAGAAGAACAAAGAAAACCCAGTCAGTAGAAGGAAAGAAATCATAAAGATCAGAGCAGAAATAAATGAAATAGAAACGAAGAAAACAATAGCAAAGATCAATAAAACTAAAAGCTGGTTCTTTAAGAAGATAAACAAAACTGATAAACCCTTAGCCAGACTTATCAAGAAAAAAAAGGGAGAGGATGCAAATCAATAAAATTAGAAATGAAAAAGGAGAAATCACAACTGACACTGCAGAAATACAAAGGATTATAAGAGACTGCTATAAACAACTATATGCCAATAAAATGGACAACCACAAAGAAATGGACAAATTCTTGGAAAGGTACAATTTTTGAAGACTGAACCAAGAAGAATTAGAAAATATAAACAGACTTATCACAAGTAATGAAATTGAAACCGTAATTAAAAATCTTCCAACAAACAGAAGTCCATGACCAGATGGCTTCACAGGAGAAATCTATCAAACATTTAGAGAAGAGGTAACACCAATCCTTCTCAAACTGTTCCAAAAAATTGCAGAAGGAGAAACACTCCCAAATTCATTCTACAAAGCCACCATCACCCTGATACCAAAACCAGAAAAAGATAGCACATAAAAAGAAAATTATAGACCAATATCACTGATGAATATAGACATAAAAAAGCTCAACAAAATACTAGCAAACAGAATCCAACAGGACATTAAAAGGATCATACACCATGATCTGATGAACATAGATGCAAAATTCTGAACAAAATACTAGCAAACAGAATCCAACAACACCCTAAAAGGATCATACACCATGATCAAGTGGGATTTATCCCAGGGATGCAAGGATTCTTCAATATACACAAATCAATCAATCTGATACACCACATTAACAAATTAAGGAGTAAAAACCATATGATCATCTCAATAGATGGAGAGAAAGCTTCTGACAAAATTCAACACCCATTTATGATAAATACTCTCCAGAAAATGGGCATAGAGGGAAGCTAACTCTACCTCAACATAATAAAGGCCATATAGGACAAACCCACAGCAAGCATCATACTCAATGGTGAAAACCTGAAAGCATTTCTACTAGGATCAGGAACAAGACAAGGATGTCCACTCTTGCCACTTTTATTCAACAGAGTTTTGGAAGTCCTAGTTACAGCAATCAGAGAAGAAAAAGAATAAAAGGAACATAAATTGGAAAAAAAGAAGTAAAACTGTCACTCTTTGCTGATGACATGATACTGTACATAGAAAATCCTAAAGATGCCACCAGAAAACTACTAGAACTAATGAATGAATTTGGTAAGGTTGCAGGATACATTAATTAACGCACAGAAATCTCTAGCATTCCTATACACCAACAATGAAAAATCAGAAGGGAAATTAAGGAAACACTTGCACTCAGAAAACCTGCACTCAGAATACTATAAAACACTGATGAAAGAAATCAAAGATGACATAAATAGATGGAGAAATATACCACGTTCTTGGATTGGAAGAATCAATATTGTGAAAATGACTATACTACCCAAAGCAATCTACAGATTCAATGCAATCCTTATCAAACTACCAATGGCATTTTTCACAGAATTAGAACAAAAAATCTTACAACTCAGATGGAAACACAGTAAACCCTGAATAGCCAAAGCAATCTTTTTTTTTGTGGTATGCGGGCCTCCCTCTGTTGCGGCCTTATACTACCCAAAGCAATCTACAGATTCAATGCAATCCCTATCAAACTACCAATGGCATTTTTCACAGAATTAGAACAAAAAATCTTACAATTCAGATGGAAACACAGTAAACCCTGAATAGCCAAAGCAATCTTTTTTTTTGTGGTATGCGGGCCTCCCTCTGTTGCGGCCTCTCCTGTTGCGGAGCACAGGCTCCGGACACGCAGGCCCAGCGGCCATGGCTCACGGGCCCAGCCGCTCCGCGGCATGTGGGATCCTCCCAGACCGGGCGCGAACCCGGTTCCCCTGCATCGGCAGGCGGACACGCAACCACTGCGCCACCAGGGAAGCCCTAAAGCAATCTTGAGAAAGAAAAATGGAGTTGGAGGAATCAGGCTCTCTGACTTCAAACTATACCAGAAAGCTACAGTAATCAAGACAGTATGGTACTGGCACAAAAACAGAAATATAGATCAATGGTACAGGATAGAATGCCCAGAGATAAACCTACACACAAATGGGCACCTAATTTACGACAAAGGAGGCAAGAACATACAATAGAGAAAAGACAGCCTCTTCAATAAGTGGTGCTGGGAAAACTGGACAGCTCCATGTAAAAGAATGAAATTAGAACGGTTCCTATTCCTAACACCATACACAAAAATAAACTCCAAATGGATTAAAGACTTAAATGTAAGACCAGACACTATAAAACTATTAGAGGAAAACATAGGAAAAACATTCTTTGACATAAACCATAGCAAGATCTTTTTTGACACACCTCCTAGAGTAAGAGAAATAAAAACAAAAATAAACAAATGGGATTTAATTAATCTTAAAAGCTTTTGCACACAAAGGAAACCATAAACAAGACAAAAAGACAACCCTCAGAATGGGAGAAAATATTTGCAAATGCAACGGCAGACTAAGGATTAATCTCCAAAATATACAAACAGCTCATAGAGCTCAATATCAAAAAAACAAACAATCCAGTTAAAAAATGGGTGGAAGACCTAAATAGACATTTCACCAAGGAAGACATACAGATGGCCAAGAGGCACATGAAAAGATGCTCAACACTGCTACTTATTAGAGAAATGCAAATCAAAACTATAATGAGGTATCACCTCACACCGGTCAGAATGGCCATTATCAAAAAAGTTAGAAATAGTAAATCAATGGAATATTACTCAGCCATAAAAAGAAATGAAATTGAGTTATTTGTAATGAGGTGGATGGACCGAGAGTCTGTCATACAGAGTGAAGTAAGTCAGAAAGAGAAAAACAAATACTGTATGCTAACACATGTATATGGAATCTAAAAAAAAATGGTACTGATGAAGCTAGTTGCAGGGCAGGAATAAAGACACAGACGTAGAGAATGGACTTGATGACGTGGTGGGAGGGCAAAGCTGGGGAGTAGTGAGAGTAGCATCGACGTATATACACTACCGAATGTAAAATAGTTGGCTGGTGGGAAGCAGCCGCATAGCACAGGGAGATCAGCTCGGTGCTTTGTGACCACCTAGAGGGGTGGGATAGGGAGGATGGGAGGGAGGCTCAAGAGGGAGGGGATATGGGGACATGTGTATGCATATGGCTGATTCGCTTTGTTGTGCAACAGAAACTAACACGGTGTTGTGAAGCAATTATACTCCAATGAAGATCTGTTAAAAGAAAAGATTAATAAATTTAAAAACTCAAATTATAAATTTAATAGAAGCCGTTTTTGAGTACGTGTCTGTTATTTAGTCTTTCAAGGCAGCTCTCTCCCTCCCCTGTTAAATTCCAAGCAGCCACCGGGACCCACTGATTCTACCTGAGAACCTCTCCTTCTCCACCCTTCCCACCCCCACCTGCCCTAATTCAGGCCTCAGCCTCTCTCCCCTCTGCTAGGAGATGGTCTTTGTGTCTTTTCTAAAGACCACCACAAACCGCATGTCATTCCTAAGTCAAGACCGCAGGGGTTTCCTGTCACCTACTCGGCCCTGGTCACCTGCCCTCATCCTTCTCCGTGGTCTCGTCCCCCACGGCCCTCCTGCCACCAGGCCCCACGTGATGTGCCTTCCTTCCCTCCCTCCCTCCTTGCCCAGCACGTGCTCTGCCCTCTCTCCCGATGGCCAGAAATCTGGAGGCCCGAGAATGCATGTCCCCCGTGAGGACTTCTCTGACCTGGCGGCCACAATGCTCCATGCCCATACCTCGGTTTCTTCAACTTCTGTCCAGCTCATGTCCAAGAGACCTTTTTAGTTTCTCAGAATCACATTTTCTGAACCCAAACCTGTGCCCTGAAGAGTACAGGGTTGAGATCCCTGTCCTAGAGTCTGAGGGATGTCAGCACCCATGACCGCACGTGGGCTCATCCAGGATCTGCAGGGAAGACAGCAGCACCGGGCCAGTCATGACGCAGTGGCTGCTCATGGCAAGGTGGCCGTTTAACCAGCCTCAGGGGCACAAACAGTCTGCAGGTGGGTGGAACACAGACGACATTTTCAAACACTGGGACTTTGTAATTACCCCCCGCTGGTACCTTGTTACTCAACACTGACCTGGTCCTTCATCTTTATCTTCTATTTTTACCTTCATCTTCAATAATCAAATTATGGTCCCTGTAATGGACACCTGTTTGCAGCCAGAACACTTCCTCTCCATTCCTGATGAGTATCGTTTTTGTTTGTTTTGTTTGGGTATTTAAAACCAGCCCTTCTGTTCTCAGCCATGTGGTTTGAGTGGGCCTGATCCCATCATCCGGTCTAGGATGTATTCCTGCCCCCCAGCTACCGTGCCAGGGATGTAGTTAAGGGAGGGGCCAAAGAGATCCCCCTGTCATGCTGAGTCACCCATGGGCGGGCCCAAGGTCTCAGCCTGCCTATTCATAGAGAACTCAGGCCCACTTCTGGGAATCCTGGAACCTATGTGTTCATTCTCAGGCTCAGGGGTGTGCAGATAGGAGGCTTGGAGATGCTGCAGCCATAAGGGGGAGCACCCAGAGCTGCACTGGAGGTTCACTGAAACCCTGGGAAGGTATCCAGCCAGTGGACATGGAGCTCAGAGATGGCTCCTGCAGACAGTGAGTCCTAGATCAAGCTATGCCTGAAAGTATCCTCAGACTTTTCAGTTACGTGAATTGAAGACTGCCTTCTTTGGTCTAGGCCAGTTAGACCAGCGCAGTTGTCTATCACTTGCAACCAAAAGAATCCCGAGGTTTCCATCTAACAGCCACATTTATTATGATTTCTCTCAATATTCTTGCTTTCTGAAAGATTAGTCACCGTCACTCAGCTTTTCTGCCCTAATTTCTCACTTTACTGTGCTGTGCCCCTTCAGTCACGCTGCTCACGTGTGCATTTCTCCTATCTGTAAAGTTACTTATCCATCAATCCAAATGGTGTCTCAAATATTTCTTCCAACTGGAACTCTCATGGATTAAAGGATATTTTTGTTTTGGAAAACCATAATGTTCACAGTCATATTCACAAAAATCCTAAAAATGAGAAAAATTGGGAGAAAGATAGCACTAAAAGAAATCTGGGCAAATATGATAAGTCCTTGCACAATATCCAGCAGGTGTCCTCCTGTGTATCCCTGTAGATTCACCACATGGATCCTTCCCTTTAGAAAGCCCCTGTCCACCATCTCTGAGCCCCGAACTGTGGGCCATGGGGTTGGGCACATGACCCAGGCTAGCCAATCAGAGTAGTCCATTCCCCTGGCCACAGTGATTTGTTCAGATAGGGACACATGATCCAAAGAGACTGTGTCTTCACTTGGATTTAATATTTTAATTACTGGGATTGTACACTAAGGTAATATATATGCTGCAGTTGCTCACGATCCTCCCCGAGATGCATGCAGTAGGAGGGAAAGAGGCCAGTGGATACAAGGAAGGTGAAAAGCACAGCCAATAAATTGAGAGAGAGAGAGAGAATTGAGATTCTCTCTGGATTTAGATAGAATCACTATATTCTATACATGAACCAGTGAATTCCTTTTTTTTTTCCAGTTCCGTTCATTTGCTTGGAAAGGAAAAGTGGTTTAAAAAACTTTTTTGTCCTTAATTTTAAAATTTCATGTAATGGTGGTATGTCATGTCATTAGAGAATTAAGGAAATCAGGTGGATACTCATCAGGTACTCCCCCTAATAAAGGGGGAAAATTAATTTAAATGCATAAATACTTAAAAAAAAATAGACATCTATTTACTCACAACTCAGATTAACACATTTCGTCATGTTCACTTCAAATTATGTTTTTAAGACATGAAACATTATAGTGAATGTCCTTTTCCTCCTTCCCCAGAAGTAGTTTCTTCTGGTGAATTCTCCTTTCTATCTAAGCTATTTTAAATTGGTTTTCTGTCACTTGCACCTGAAAGTTTTTACTAATAAATATGCCTCTCATGCCACTTAGGACAGACAGCTCCAGAGCTGGCGACCGCTTGAATCTTCTTTTCTGACTGTGTCTGACAAGTTGTTGGTGCATAACGAATATTAAGTAACAGCAACAACTGTTGTTTAGCCATCTGCCAAGTCACATGGTTGAAACAATGAAATATTTGGGAGTTCTTAGCTTAAAAAAAGAACCCAACTATATCTAGAAGAAAGATAAGAATAACTTTTATCATAGCAGGAGATTTCTTCTTTGTTTGATTTCATAGGTAAGCTCTTTTTCTTCTGTTTGAATTTTCAAAAGCAAAAAGCAATGTTTCTTTCACCAAAATCACAAACAGCAAAAGAAAAAAGTAGGTAAACTGGACTTCGAAAGTAAAAATTTTGCGCATCAAAGAATACTATCAAGAAAATGAAAAGGCAAACCACCAAATGAGAGAAAACATTTGCAAATCGTATATCTAACAAGGGATTAATATCCAGAATATATGAAGAACTCCTACAACTCATCAAAAACCCAAACAACCCAATTTAGAATGAGCAAAGTACTTGAAGAGACTTTTCTCCAAAGAAGATATACAGGTGGCCTACAAGTATATGCAAAGATGCTCAACATCACTAATCTAAAGGAAAATACAAATCAAAACCACAACAACCTACCACTTCACACTCATTAGGATACCTATTATAAAGAACAAAAATAAAAGCCCACACAGAAAATAAAAAGTGTTCTCAAGGGCGTGGAGAAATTGGAAACTTTGTGCGTCACTGGTGTGAACGTGAAATGGTGCAGCTGCTATAGGAAACAGTATGGTGATTCCTCAAAAAGTTAAAAATAGAATCACCTAGTAATTCTACTTCTAGGTATACATTCAAAAGAATTGAAATCAGGGACTGGAACACATATTTGTACATCAATGTTCATAGCAGCATTATTCACCATAGCTGAGAGTGAAAGCAACCCAAGAGTCCATCAGTTGATGAATGGATAAACAAAATGTGGTCTACATACGCCATGGAATATTATTCATCCTTAAAAAGTTCTGACACGTGCTACAACATGGATGGGCCTTGAAGATATTATGCTAAGGGAATAAGTAAGATACAGAAGGACAAACGTACAATTCATTTAAGTGAGGTCCCTGGAGTAGTCAAATTCATAGAGGCGAAAGTACAATGGTGGTTACCAGGGGCTCGAGGGAAGGGGGAAACGGGGAGTTATTGTTTGATAGGTACAAAGTTTCGGTTTGAGATGATGGAAAGTTCTAGAATTGGATGGAAAGTTCTAGAATTGGATGGTGATGAAGGCTGTGCTTAATGCCACTGAATTGTTCACTTTAAAATGGTAAATTTCGATATGCATATTTTACCACAGTAAGAAAAAAAGCCATGATTCTCAAGGAAAAGCTATAGAGACAGAGAGTAAATTAGTGGTTGCCTGGGGCAGGGGGCTAGGAACAGAGATGAACAGTCAACCGGCATGAGGATGTCAGGGGGTGGGTGGCAGAAATGCTCTAAAACTGACTTATGGTGATGATTGTACCACTTGGCAAATTTTCTAAACATCATTGAATTGTATACTAGAAATGGGTGAATTATATGATCTGTAAAATAGGCTTCAATAAGTTTGTAAAAAAAAGAAGCAATGTTTCTAGAAATATTTCTCAGAAGGACCGTATTTCTATAAAGTGTTCACAGGAGCTCCTTAAGAAAAAGGAGTTCTACAGTCAATGGTGTGTGAGGAAGACGGTAGGTATTTCCCATGGAGTGATCTGCAGGGCACCCGGGATGGCCTGTGACAAAGGAACCCTCTTGGCCTGCCCTCCCCCAGGACGTCCTACACACGTGGAACGTGCCCCGTCTTCCTCCCTCCATGGGGCTCTTGCTCACACCCTCCGACTAAGGTCTATGGGACACACTTCAGCACATGCTAATGGGAAGTTTATTAGAAGTCACTTCAGTTGGCAGACAGCTGGTTAAGATCATTCTCATTGTCCTATCGGCATCCCTGAAGTTGTTTTCTTGATGAAGCCATCCCTGGAACCAGAGGGGATGATTCCTCTCAGCAGGTGCAAAGAACCAAGATCACCAGATCCACCAAAGCCCACAGTTCTGGGACATCACCCACCACCCCCTCCACGGGGAGGGGAAAGGAAGGGGCGGCACTAGCTTAGCCCAGGCTCACGTCTTTTCACGCACCAACCTGGCTCTGCTACCAGGAAAATACACCCTAAATGATGGCAGCCCGAGGCAAAACCCTAGATGGAAAGTTCTAAAGGGGCTTGTAAAGCTAGCTAGGAAGCGAAGAGCATTTATTAAGCACCTGCTGTATACCAGGCATCATACCAGGTGTGTGCTTGTGCCTCGTTTAATCCCCTCGGCAGCCCCTGTGACAGGTACTGTTCCACCACTTTGCAGATGAGGACCTCAGGGCGGGAGGTTAACTGATGGTCATACTTTGGGTCACACAGCCAGGCCTGGGTTCAAGTCCAGCTCAGGACACCAACACTGAAACTCTGGGCAAAGGCAGACCAAGAAGGTCACAGATAATGGAAAGCAAGGTACAAAAGGTTATACGGACAGGGCTTAATTTGGTAGAAGATCCCAGGTAATGGCACGTCACACACACACACACACACACACACACACACACACACACACACACACACACAGAGTTAACGTTGTGATCAGGTGAGCAGCCTGGGACACAAAGAGACAGGAGGGTGGGGGGCCTGCAAGCCCACAGCCGGTGTCCCTGGTGGGGCGGGGCCACAGCAGCACATCTGAGCCGAAGGAGCAGGCAGAAGAAGTGGGGTAGAGGCTGTAATTCACAGGAGAAATGAGCACACCCAGGCCCACCGGAAGGCAGCTCAGACTGATGTCAGTCAGTATGTAAACAGGCCAAGCCAGGGAGAGGGTGGGGTTTCCTGCTCTGTCCCCGGCTAGTCTGGGGCCCTGCTGCCCTGGTGAGGCAGGAGGTCAGTCACTGCCTGCCCTCCCTCCGGACACCCAGGGCAAGGTGATCCCTGAGACCAAGCCAGACGGACCTCCCTGGCTCCTGGCTGGGTGAGGTTACTGGGCTCAGCCCACAGTACGCTGGCCGCTGGGCCCCTGCTCAAGCACGGACCTGTGGTTAGAGCTGGGTCCCTGGGGATGCTCCCAGATGGCGATGCTACTGTCATCACCGCTGAGTAATGCTCCCTGAATAAAGCCGCGAGCATATCACATGAGCCACCTCATTTAATGCCAGCATCCCAACATCTCTGAAGCAGGCACTGTTGCTTCACTATGGAAGCAGAAACCGAACACACAGAGGTTAAGAATGTGTCTGACATATATGGAATCTAAAAAAGTGGTACTGATGAACCTAGTTGCAGGACAGGAATAAAGACGCAGACGTAGAGAATGGACTTGAGGTCACGGGGGGAAGTGTAAGCTGGGACGAAGTGAGAGAGTGGCATGGACATATATACACTACCAAACGTAAAATAGCTAGCTAGTGGGAAGCAGCCGCATAGCACAGGGAGATCAGCCCAGTGCTTTGGGACCAGCAAGAGGGAGGGGATACGGGGATATATGTATACTTATAGCTGATTCACTTTGTTGTACAACAGAAACTAACACAACATTGTAAAGCAATTATACTCCAATAAAGATTAAAAAAAAAAAAAAGAACATGTCTGAGTCTTGGGAGATAATAAGCGTACCAGTGAGCCCAGCATGCGAAACCCATGCTCTCAGTGACTCAGAGACCAGGCCAAATGCAGTCACTGTGCTTTACCTTTCCAGGATGTTGACACAAGATCGAAGTACCGAGATCTTAAATCAATTCTCGTTCCCATCTTGAGAACTGCCGTCAGCTTTCTGCTTCGGCACTAGCCTTTGTGCCCATGGTTTCAGCTGCTTGCCTTGCACGAGACCCAGTTAACCCAGCTGGCTCATGTGGTTCTCTAGCTGGGAACACGTCTCACCTGCTAAAAGCCCCAAAGGAGTGCTTGGTACATAGTAGCTGCTTAATAAATACCTGTTAAATGTAACATGCTCCAAAAGGCATCCCAACAGGTGGAACGGAAGAGGTTCTAACTAACCATCTCAACCACCTGTCACTGGGCACCAGGAAGCCACAGGTCCACCTAGTCCTGGCCCAGTCCAGTCTCTAGCTCCCCTTCCCCCTGTTCCTGCCTCTAACAAGGGCTCCTGGAGGACCCTGCCCAGGACACTGGCCCTTCCACACATCAAGGGGCATTTTCAGGGGTCTTAAAAAAATATATATATATATACACACACATACATGTATATACGTGTGTATATATATATATCCTCTATTGCTGTCTTTTTCCTTATTGGAAAAGTAACACATAATGTTCATTGTTGTGGTTGTTTTTTTAACAAAAAAAAAAAGAGAAAAGGTAAGCACAGAGAAGAAAATTAATATCACCTTTCATACCATGACGGAATAATAACTAAGGCTAATATTTGGCTTTATGCTCTGAAGTGTTTTTTTTCCTTAAGTGTGTGTATATATATATATATATATGCAGTACATATATATACACACAGAAATGCACCCATGTTTTGTAATCTTTTACACTTTAAAATTTTTATTAAAAAAAGTCTATCCAAATAGTGAACATTTTTAAATAACATGAAGTATTCTTCTACAACATAATTTTTGAGGTCTGCCTGTACTTCACCATTCTAAGTTATCTCTTGTTTTTAGATGTTTAGGTTGCTTTTAACTTTTTCACTATTATGGAAAATTATTCAATGAAGATTCTGTGACAAGATCGACACGCACACTCATGAATATTTTCAGATGATAAATTACCAGACATGGAATTCTGGGTTTAAAAAATATGTTAAAAAATACAGTTTAAAAAACTTAAAAAAATATTTATAAAAGCAACATACTCTCATTACATGTAACGTAGAAAATATGTAAAAGTTGAAGAAAGAAAAGAGTCCGTATTACCCATAGTTAACTTCTTCCCACCAGAACAACATTGGTAATGTATTATTTTAATTTCTTCCAGGGTTTTTCTATGCATTACAAAAGCATAATAATCAATTACTTTACACAATTTTGTATTCAGTGGTTTTCACTTTACATTGTATGGCAGGGTAGCTCAAAATTTTCCCTACTCTTCATGTATTTTAGTCCTCATCCTCCAGGATTTTCCCAGAGGAAAAATGAGAAACTGCTTAAACACTGCAGACATTTATGACATTAGGACAAACAAACATTTATGACATTATGACAAACACACACCCCCTGGGCTGTCAGAGGTTCATCTGCTGAGCGGCCTTCAGTGCCCAGGGCCCTGGTGGGAGCGCTGGACCTGTCCAAGGTGAAGGGGTCAGGGTAGAGGAGGTGGGAGTGAGGAGGCGCCCCCACCCTGCTCAGGGGCAGCTCCTGGGGGGGTGATGGTACCTCGGGGAGTAAGTCTGCTGGCCCAGGGCACTGATGGAGGCCGGAGGCTGAAAGGGGCCTCCCTGCCTCCCCAGGGTTCCCGAGCCCCAGGGATGACACAGTGGGCTGGGAGCATATTGGAGGGAAGTGTTTATTCAAAGGGGCTGGAAATTCACTGACCTATAGGATGGACAAGGTCCCTTTTCTCATTGAGTTTATCATCCAGTGGGAAAGACGGGAAATAAGTGCAGGAAGAAGAAATCTAGGAAGCGTGAGTGCTCTGCTAAGAATTAGAATCAGGTGATGTGACAGGGCGTGACCTCAGAGGAAATGACTCTTCAGCTGCAGAGGTGGCCATGCAGTGATCCAGAGGAAGGCCATCAAGCTGGGAACGTCTAAGAACCAGAAGGAGGCTCCTGTAGGGAGGGCAGGGAGAAGGGAGGCCAGGAGGCAGGCAGGGCCAGAGACCATGGAGGCTTTGAAGCTGATTAAGACAAATGGGACCATTCTCTGTTTCTCCCAAGGAGAACGGGAAGTTACTGGAGGGACTTGAGCAGGAATATGGTGGGCCCTGAGATACTCTTGTCAAAGGTTGCTCTGGATGCTCTGGAGGCTGCGGTGGGGGCAGATGAAGCAGGAGGGGACTCAGGGAGAGCAGTCAGAGAAGTGGTCCAGGTGAAGGGGAGGGGCCAGGCGGGGATGCAGGTGGGATGGGTGGGCTTTGGAGGATCAAAGTTGCTGATAGTTATCGATGTGAAATGGGAGGGGGCAGGAGAGACAGGCAGCAAGGAACGTAGCTTGAGTTTAGACAGTTCCCTGACCAGGGATTGAACCTGGGCCACAGCAGTGAAAGCACAGAGTCCTAATCACTGGACGGCCAGGAACTCCCCTTGAGTGTAGATTTAAACAACTCTGGATGGGGGTGTAACTTATTGAGAGAGGAAAGGCTGGGGGAGGAAGGGGTTGCATTTGGGATGAAATTTCCTACTAGTCCAGAGAGATGAAGCCTTGACTTGGATTTAATTTCCTTTAAGAACATAAAGAAATGGTATTTCTGAGCCACCCTCCAAGTCAGCTGTCTTCTTTCTCTCCCTTCCTTCCACCCATTGTCCTTTGTGGCATTTATCACATTCTAACTTCTCCTGCTGTTATTTTAGGACGTGCCTCTTACATTCCTACTGTCGTTTTAAATTGGTTAAAAGCAGGTGAGGTTTTAGTTTCCCTTACCTCTCTGTATTTTCTTCACTACCTAATACAAACAGCAGGCACTCAGTAAATAGGCTTTATTATTATACGTTAAATATTCACACCATCTGACTCAAATTTGACAGATGGAATATAAATATTATATGTGTCAAAAAGGTAATTGGTTGACATAAAGCAGGGGCAGGAAAAATACATTAACTCCTTGCCAAGAACGTAGCAGGCATGTTCCCGTATGTTAACTCTCTGGTCTTGGGACTTCTCTGGTGGCGCAGTGGTTAAGAATCCGCCTGCCAATGTGGGGGACACGGGTTCGAGCCCTGGTCTGGGAAGATCTCACATGCTGCGGAGGAACTAAGCCCGTGTGCCACCACTACTGAGCCTGTGCTCTAGGGCCCGCGAGCCACAACTACCGAAGCCCGTGCGCCGAGAGCGCGTGCTCCTCAACAAGAGAAGCCACTGCAATGAGAAGCCCGCGCGCCGCAACGAAGAGTAGCCCTCGCTCGCCACAACTAGAGAAAGCCCGTACGCAGCAACAAAGACCCAGCACAGCCAAAAATAAATAAATTCATTAAAAAAAACAAAAACAAAAAAAACTCTCTGGTCTTGGAGAGGAAGCATTACTGTGTCATCTTAAGTAAGAGGACAGGTAACACACCCAAGGTCACAGAGAGACTTTGTGCTAAAGGAAGAGTGAGAAGCCAGGTCTGTGCAACTCCAAGGCCCATACTTTCCAGCAACCATGATTGTACATACTTAAGACAAGGCTGCACTTAGATAACTTGCTCTGTGTAACTACAGTATTAATAGTGTTTTCTGTGCATTTGATAGCATACTGCTGAATTTGGTTTGGTAGTATTTAGTTCAGGATTTTTGTGTCAATGTTCATAAATAATATTGGTCTGTGGTTTTCTTTTCTTGTAGTGTCTTTGTCTGGCTTTGGTATCAGTAATGCTGGCCTCATAAAATGAATGAGGAAGTGTTCCTCTTCATCTTTTTGGAAAAGTTTCAGAAGGATTACTATTAGTTCTTCTTTAAATGTTTGGTAGAATTTGCCAGTGAAGCCATGGGGTCCAAGGCTTTTCTTTGTCAGGAGATTTTTGACGACTTACACAATAGTTATAGGTCGATTCAGATTTCCTATTTCTTTGAGATTTAATCTTGGTTGTTTTGTGTCTAGGAATTTGTCCATTTAATGTAGGTTATCCAATTTGTTGGCATACAATTATGCATAGTGTGCTCATAATTTTTAAAAAAATTCTGTAGAATTGGTAGTAATGTCCCCACTTTCATTTTTAATTTTAGTAATTTGAGTCTTCTTTCTTTCTTAGTCCATAGTGAAAGGTTTGTCAATTTTGTTGATTTTTTTTTTTTAAAGAACCGACTTTGGGTTTCATTGCTTTTCTCTATTGTTTTTCTATTCTCTATTTCATTTCTCTCTGTTCAAATCTTCATTATTTCCTTTCCTTCTGCTAGCTTTGGGTTTAGTTTGTTCTTCTTTTTCTAGTTCCTTAAGTTGTAAAGTTAGGTTGTTGATTTCAGATCTCTTTTGTTTTTAAATATAAGCATTTATAGTTATAAATTTTTCCACAGATTTGACAACATAAAAATGAAAACTTCTATATGTTAAAAAAACAATAAAATACCATCACTAAATACAGAAAGTAAAAGGTCATCTCTAAACTAGGAAAAAAATAGTTATAACATACATGAAAAAAGAGAATATAAATATTTCTTTTAAAGCAATAAAAAAGATAAGACCCAACTTTAAAATAGGCAGGGGGCATGAATAGATATACAATTCAAATAACCAATAACTATAAACACTAAAACTCACTAAAAAATAAAAATGAGATATCATTATTCAGCAATCAAATTGGCAAAGTTGTTTTTTCTCATAATTATTCTTAGTATTGTAAGAAATCAGGGACATAGAAACTTTCATATACATTAGTAGAATATGAAATGGTCCACTCTTAGGTAATATTTAAATTGCCTTTAAAATATGTATAACCAGAGGATTTTTAGGGCAGTGAAACTACTCTGTTTGTATTGTAAGGGTGAAGATATGTCATTATACATTTGTCCAAACCCAAAGGATGTACAACACTAAGAATGAACCCTAATGTAAACTATGGACTTTGGGTGATTATGATGGGTCAGCGTAGGTTCATCAGTTGTAAGAGATTCCCATCTGGTGCAGGGTGTGGATTATAGGGGAGCATGTGTGGGGCAGGAAGTATATGGAAAATCTCTGTACCTTACCCTCAAGTTGCTGTGAATTTAAAACTGCCCTCAAAAAAAAGTCTTTTTTTAAAAACTTTTAATTTTATATTGGAGTATAGTTGATTAACAATGTTGCGTTAATTTCAGTTGTACAACAAAGTGATTCCATTATACATATACATGTATCTATTCTTTTTCAAATTATTTTCCCAGTTAGATTGCTACATAATATTGAGCAGAGTTCCCTGTGCTATACAGTAGTTAGGGAATTTGGGATTGACATGTACACATTGCTATAGTTAAAATGGATAACCAACAAGGACCTACTGTATACAAAAAGTCTTAAAAAAAATTTTAACATGGGTAACATGCTCTCTGATAAATGATCCTATATCTAGAAATTTATTCTAAGGAAGTCATGAGAAATGTAAACAAAACTTTATATATACAGAGTATTCACTGCACCATTCTTTTTAAAAAAAAATAAATTTATTTATGTATTTATTTTTGGCTGAGTTGGTGTGCACGGGCTTTCTCTAGTTGTGGTGAGCGGGGGCTAATCATTTTTTTTTAGAAAATTTCCATATTACTCACCATACTCAGGTGGCATTTCTTTTTCTTTTTAAAATAAATTTATTTATTTTATTTATTTATTTTTGGCTGCGTCGGGTCTTCGTTGCTGCGTGCAGGCTTTCCCTATTTGTGGCCAGTGGGGGATACTCTTCATTGCAGTGCATGGGCTTCTCACTGCAGTGGCCTCTCTTTTTTTTTATTTTAAAAATTAATTAATTAATTAATAATTAATTTTTGGCTGCTTTGGGTCTTCGTTTCTGTGCGAGGGCTTTCTCCAGTTGCGGCGAGCGGGGGCCACTCTTCATCGCGGTGCGCGGGCCTCTCACCATCACGGCCTCCCCTGTTGCGGAGCACAGGCTCCAGATGCGCAGGCTCAGTAGTTGTGGCTCACGGGCCCGGTTGCTCCGCGGCATGTGGCATCTTCCCAGACCAGGGCTCGAACCCGTGTCCCCTGCATTGGCAGGCAGATTCTCAACCACTGAGCCACCAGGGAAGCCCCTGGTGGCCTCTCTTGTTGCGGAGAATGGGCTCTAGGCGTGCGGGCTTCAGTGGTTGTGGCACGTGGGCTCTAGAGTGCGGGCTCAGTAGTTGTGGCTCATGGGCTTAGTTGCTCCGCGGCATGTGGGATCTTCACGGACC
Source organism: Physeter macrocephalus (assembly GCF_002837175.3). Lineage (NCBI taxonomy): Eukaryota > Metazoa > Chordata > Mammalia > Artiodactyla > Physeteridae > Physeter > Physeter macrocephalus. The sequence continues at coordinate 28,258,404 of NC_041232.1, forward strand.
AGGGCTCAAACCCGTGTCCCCTGTATTGGCAGGCGGATTCTTAACCACTGCGCCACCAGGGAAGCCTGCACCATTCTTTTTAACTGGAAAAATACACACCCAGTGTTCAACAGTTTGGGCATGTTAAGTAGATGTTGGCATGGCTCTCTGATGGAATACTATGTAGACATTAAAAACCACAAGCAGACTGTTAAATCACAAAGGAGTGGTTCATGTTATATTAAGGAAAAAAGATCACTAGGAAGTATTGACAGTATGATCTCATTTCGTGTGCATGGGATGAAGTGTGCATGGGTGTAGAGTACACAATTACCCACAGAGAAAAAGATTGGAAGCATGCATTGGAAATGTTAGCTGTAGCTATCTCTAGGTGATAGAATTGTAGGTGATCTGTATTTCCTTTTGTATTTTTCTGTATTGTTTACATTTTAATTTACCATGAGCATGTAATATTCCTTTCCCCCAAACAATAAAGCTAGCCAAATTATTTTCCATTGTATTAGTAATTTTTATAGAACCTATGATATTCTAGTTTGTAGCAAACTAAAGTAATGCCGGAAAAATGTTATGCTACAGAAGTTGGGTATTAATTTTTTAAAAGGAATATCTGAATTATATGCATTAAAAGTACACTCTTCTTTATACTGGCTTCTGATATACTGCTGGGAGGTCTGACACTCCTCATTCTGGAGAAGGAAACTATCATTATTCTGATGGATGCAATATAACTGAGGTTATTTTTGAGCAAACAATAGCAGCAATACTTAGAGTCTGAAAAAAAAATCTCAGTTTTAAAATTTCATTTTTCATCGTCACAAATGGTTAGTGGAGACTCCTAGTAAGAGGATTATCCTGATCTGGAAGTTACTGGGTTGTGGTTTTTAGTAACCTGTAATTTGAAGATGAAAACGGTCTGTTCATTTTAGTTTACGTAGCAGTTTCAGAAATTAAATTGTTTAAGGTGAAAGTGCATGAGTAAGCATCAGGTCTTCTTTTTAATCCTACTGTAGTTACTAAATTTACCTCTAATATACAAAGAAGCTGGAAATTAGCCTGATACCCAATGGGGCAGAAAACTTACTTATCACGATGAGAAAAAGAACGATGCTGGGGAAGCTGCCCAATTTGACATTAAAAAATGACAGAATTGCTTACTGTATGAATTCCTTAATCCGGACCTGTATTCACTGTTGTTTGGGTTTGCTTTTATTCACACCGCTGCTTTTCAGTGTACGTGGGCAAACTCACCATTAGCTCGTGTTTGGGACTTCCTGAAGAATTACTGGGGCACAAATAACCTTCAGTAATGCCCTCTTTCAGAAGCGATTACGTTTTCTATCATTAACTGTTCGCTTATGCTTTGTTAGCACATTCTACCATGGAATCAACTGTCAGGCTCCTTCAAATCATATCTTCAGTTTCCAGTGGTTTTAATAGAAATATCTTTCTTAAAAACAACAACAAGCCTTTTCTGGGGGTTTGAAGCACCTCTGGGTTTAACTGGGTCCCTGTCCTCACAGGTGGAGGAATTTCATGGTTGCGACTCTACAGCTAGAGGGAAATTGTGAGTCACATGAGTTCTAATAGGTTTTCTGTCGCTCTGTCCTCTTTCTTTTGGCGATGCTTGAAGAACTGCAGTGATCATGGGTCTCTTCTCTCCTTGACCACTCGACGTGGGCTCCCTCGGGGCTCAGGCCGCCCTGGACCATCTGCTCTTTTCTTTCCATGCTTTCTTCCGGACGGTCACAGAAGTTCTCCTGAATTTAAGTCCCATCTCTATGCCACTGTCTCCCCCGTGCATGTCTCACCCTGGACTTCTCCTCTGAGACAAACCCTACAAGTTCAGCTGTAACTTCCGCAGAGACACACCATCCGAGACTGGAGAGCTGGGATGAAGGCTGCTGTGGTCGGGGAGAGGTGATGGATTTTACCCCATCTTTTCATTTCCCAGAGGAGGAACCTGAGACCAGAGAGGATTCAGGGCTATGTCCGCTGGGCATTTTCAGAGAGCCTCCAGTTATGCTTGTCTGAAACATGGTGAAATTAACATGCCTTAAAAGTCTCTTGATTTCCCTCCCAAACCAGCTCCTCATTCCCCAGCTTTTCCCATGACAGGAAATGGCACCGTGATTAGAAACCAGGAATCATCCTGAATTCCTCACTTTCACTGTGCATCTGTCTGCCAGTCCCGTCAGTTCTCCTGGCAAAATACGTCTTGCATTTGTCCCCTCCTCTCCACGGCCACCATCTCTACCTCATCCAGGTCACTGTCCTTTTGTGCCTGGGCCACCACAGCAGCGTCCTTTCACTCTTGCCTGGTACCAACCCATTCGCCAAAAAGCTGCAAAAGTGACCATCTTAAAATGCAACTCGGAACAAAAGAAGACTTAAGAGATCGGCACCTCAAAGGCTTGGGGCAGCAAAGGTGAATGGCGACTCTGAAGGACCGAGGGGACCTGGGGGCTGGCGGCGCACAGGGTTACAGCCAAGGGGGCCCTGGCAGCTGTCCTGCCCCGAAGGCTTGCGGTGCCAGAGCGCATGGACAGTAAGTGCCATCCCTCTCCTGGGGGCGCCGAGGCCAGGCATCTTTGGGTATCGTGCCTGTCTACGCTCCAGACACCGCTGTGTCACTCCCTGGTTTTAGGAACCCAGACGCAGCCCTGGAGCCCTGAGCCTGCAGTGAAAGGGGTGGGTGAATGACCCTATGGTTCCTTCCAGCTCTGTCCCTTGCTCAGTCCACGATCCAGGCACGGGGGCCGGGTGGGGCGTGGGCTGGGTCTCACTGTGCTTCACACCAGGGCCGTTCCTGGGAGCCAGAACACTTGTGAATTAACGTTTGGTTTCATTGAGGCCCTGGATGACCTAATGCATACTTTTGAAGTAACAGTTTTTCTTTCTCGCTCTCTACCCTTCCTTCTCTACCCTCCTCCTCCCTCCTGGCAGATGGAGAAAAGAAGTTATTCTAGAAGGAGAGAGATCTTCAGGATTCATCTCTAGAGCTGGGCGTATAGGGGGTGAGTGCTGGGGATGTGGCACAGAGCGTGAGTTTGGGCAGAGGACTGGGATGGAGACAGGGATAAAGTTGGAAGCTCTGTCTGTTCGCTTATTTGCGGGCGTTTGTGTGCGTGGTGGGGAGGAACCGGTTAGGAAGGGCCTGAGAATGCAAGCTTGGGAGCTGACACCGAACCCTGCAGAGGACAGGGTGATGATGATCTGGTCGGGGGTTAATTCTGAGCCCCTTCCTGACATCATGCACCTTGTGCAAAGGGTGTGGGTGAGACAGGATTCTCAAATACTGTTTCTGGAAGCCCCTGTGTACATCCCTTTGGAAGGCAACATGGTAATCGAGGCCTAGGAACATGTTCATATTCTTTGTGTACTCACTTCACTTCTGGGACCATATCCTGAAGCCACAATTCTAAATCTAGACAGATTTTAGCACAAAGGCACTGGAGTGTTATTTCTAAAGGAAGGAAGAAGAAATAATCCTGGTTTACACATTTGCTTCCTTTTTTTTGTATTTTTCATAACAATGTAAATGTATGTCTGCGCATAACTTTTGGTCTGTGTTTGGATTGTTGCGCTGTTATTAAAATGATGTTTACAAAGAATTTGGTAACATGGAGATACTATACTACATTACTTGGAAAATGAAACTATAATAATTATTATCACAACCTGTTTTTAAAGACTATGTAAGAAGACAAAAAGAAAACCCAAAAGCAATACAATGAAATAGTAATAGCAACAGGAATATAAATAATTTATCTTCTTTATACCTATGCTCTTTTTCAAATTTATATAATGAAAATGTATTGCCTTTTAATGGAAAGTATAATAAATGCTTGCAAGCAAAGCTCCTAGAGCCTTAGAGAGATTTGCATCATTAGAATCAGGAAATGCACCACCTCTTCGAAGATATCCCAAGATTCTAAGTCCCTTCTAATGTATTTAGCTACTTTTGTTTCTAAACAACTTTTCCAAATATTGAACTTTTAAAAGTTAATCAAAAAATTCAACTGTTATAATATCTTTCTATCACAGTTATTGTGGATCTTGAGTTATTCCTCATATTCGCTGCTAGCAGTCTCAGGCTTATTCCAAGTGGTTCGAGAAGTTACCATACTATTCCTTTTATATGATTTGATAAAGATTTTCATTATATTTTATCCATGCTACACAGCACTCATAATCAACAAACTAGCGGTCATTCAAACCAGAATCCCTCAAATCCAAAGCCCACAGAGTGCGTTCGCAGGCAGTCTGTGTGTGTCCCCCAAAAGCGAGATGATGCAGGGCAAGAGGAGACCTCTAGAGCCTGTGTTCCAGAGGAAGGACAGTGGCCTGCACTGTTGACAGAAACACAAAACACCGGGAGATTGGACGCATCCTACTGAAATTTCTTTCCCCAAAGGTAGCCGGGCTTCGGGCTTTGAGAATTGCTGAAAATTTGAAGTGTCTCGTATCTACTGTCACTGTTTTCTTGTCACACAGAAAAGGCTAGGCGGGGACTTCCCTGGTGGCGCAGTGGTTAAGAATCCACCTGCCAATGCAGGGGACACGGGTTCGATCTACTGTCACTGTTTTCTTGTCACACAGAAAAGGCTAGGCGGGGACTTCCCTGGTGGCGCAGTGGTTAAGAATCCACCTGCCAATGCAGGGGACACGGGTTCGAGCCCTGTTCCAGGAAGATCCCACATGCCGCAGAGCAACTAAGCCCGTGCACCACAACTACTGAGCCCGCATGCCACAACTCCTGAAGCCCACGCGCCTAGAGCCCATGATCTGCAACAAGAGAAGCCACTGCAATGAGAAGCCCGCACACCGCAACAAAGAGTAGCCCCCGCTCGCTGCAACTAGAGAAAGCCCACGCGGGAAGATCCCACATGCCGCAGAGCAACTAAGCCCGTGCACCACAACTACTGAGCCCGCATGCCACAACTCCTGAAGCCCACGCGCCTAGAGCCCATGATCTGCAACAAGAGAAGCCACTGCAATGAGAAGCCCGCACACCGCAACAAAGAGTAGCCCCCGCTCGCTGCAACTAGAGAAAGCCCACGCGCAGCAACGAAGACCCAAAGCAGCCAAAAATAAATAAATAAATAAATTTTAAAAAAGAAAGAAAGAAAGAAAGAAAGAAAGAAAAGGCTAGGTGGCATTTTCTCCTGGCCTCGCCAGTGAGTTGTTGTGTAGGACCGTGGATAGAACATCTTATTCCTAAAGCTTTAGAGATTTCCCCAGGCTCAAGCCCTTGTCGGTTCTTAAACCAGCTCTTTCTATATTATCCACATTCCCCTCTTAGGAAGGGTTCTGCAAACATGCAGTGCTGTGCCGAGGAATGGATTTCATTGATTACAAAAGGGGATTTGTCCCCAGCCGCATTTTAGCAGCGCTATGACACTGAGAAGGGCTGGGTGTAGTGTGTTTCCTTGCACGAATACTACACAGAACCACGAGATGGCTCTGTAGCTACAGCAAAGCGTTTTCTAGATCCCACCATGTCCCGAGGGCCCTGGTTACAGGATCTCCAGCTGTAGGCAGGCACTGGCCAGGCCTGTGTGTGGCGCTCTTGGTGGTAATGATAACTCTCTCCATCCTGGGGAAGGTCTAGATTCAGCCGCGTTTTTTTCTTTTTCTTTAATGGTTTCTTCGTTTGTTACTAGGGGACTTTAACTTGTTAACCAACAGGATACCAACGCAATACAAAAGCACATCTGGAAACAGATATTTTGTACGCAGCTGTTCTAGGCACCACCGTTTTTTTTTTCTTACAGATTTTGTTTAAATGGAAAAAGAAGCTGTGCTTAAAACGAACAATTTCTGTCCTGTAAATCCCCAAGAAGACATTTCTCACTGCAATTTTCAAAATGCGTTGGTTTCTGCTATTAATAGGCAAGAAGCACAGGGTCCCTTGTGTCCTTATTCGGTTGGGAAGAACTTAATTCAAGGTCTCAAGGGCAAAGGCGATTGATGGGGGCTCAGGTCGCCCTCCACTTTCAGCGTGGAAAACAGTGTTTCCCTGAACAAACTAAGCACAGTGCGGTGGCGACGTTATCAGTCACGTTTAGTATGGGCGATCCTTGGCAAAGATGACTTCCTCCCTCCCTGGCCGTGACCGTGAGGTGTAACCCACGTCCACGCGGTCCAGGAGCGCTAGCAGAGCGTGATGCATGGACCCAGAGGCCCGACTGAGGGGCTGTGCTGTCATCTCTCCAAGTGGGAGGCTCCGAAACGACCCAGAAGACCTTCCCCACCCCTTGCCCTGGCTCTGCCTTCCAGCCTGGTCCTCAGAGCCCACTGACAGAGGCGCGGGCTGGGAGCAGGTTAGAATCACATCAGGTGATTCTGACTGCAGGTTTACAGTCTTGTGGGGGCAGACAGTGATGTGCTTGAAAGCTCCAGCAACACCCAGACTCCATCTGTACTGACTCGGAAGCAACTTGATCCTGGAGACCAGTGACCCCCGCCATGCCTGGCGCTCAGGACCTTGGTCCTACTATTATCACCGTCATTTTATAGATGAAGAACCAGGGGCTCAGAGAGGTTAAGTAAGTCTCCCAGGCCACACAGCAGAGCAGCAGGGCTGGGATGTGGTCCAGGTCCTGCGCTGTGCTAGCCCCCTCCCTGCAGGGCTCTGTGCACTCGCCCTCTGGAAGCCTGGCTTGCGATCCAGTCTCAGCATCCTTCACCTCCACCTCTCCACCTGCTGTCTCCGCTGACACTCACAGGGACCCCCGGACCACAGGGCCCGGGGGCAGGGTTAGAAGCCGCCTGCTCTCCAAGCTGTTTCTAAGGAACCCCCTCCACCCCAGTTCAAAGCTCTCTGCTCACAGCATCTGCCATGCAGTCTTCTTTCTCACCTCCCTACACCCCGTGTGCACCGAGGCTCCAAAATCTGTGCCTGTGCAAAGTCCCACATCACCTGAGCAAGCTCAGTTGGGAAGCGGGGGCGGGGTTGAAGAAGAAGGGATAAATTAGGAGTTTGGGATGAACAGATACACACTACTAAATGTAAAATAGGTAACCAACAAGGACCTATTGTATAGCACAGGGAACTATACTCAATATTTTGTAATAACCTATAATGGAAGAGACCCTGAGAAAGAATAGATATAGATATATAAGCATAACCAAATCACTTTGCTTTACACCTGAAACGAACACAACACTGTAAATCAACTAGACTTCAATAAAAATTAAAAAAAAAAAAGGAAGTCCCACATCAGCTGAGTGAGCTCAGTCTGCAATGACAGAGCCATGCCTCTGCACCCCTGTGCCCTGAACTCCAGTGACCTGAGTCTCAACTGCACATCAGTGTCGTCCTGGACCTAATACCCACGTGACTCCAGCTGGGAAGATCTTAAACTCCACTGTTCTTCTCAGATCCCTTAAGCCAGTGTCTCTCAAACTTCAGGGGCCATCAGAATCTCCCAGAAGACGTGCGAAAACACAGCTGGTAGGGCCCCACTTCCTGCTGTTTCCACTTCTATACGCGGGCTGCTGCACACACAGCATCACTCGGCTTCAGACCATTACCAGTGCAGAGTCTCCAGTCTCCACTGGGTACTCAACGTTACTCAGCCGTCCTCTGATGGGTCCCCCGTCAGCTCTCTCCCAGTTCCTGCAACAGAACTTTCTTCTCCAGCCTCCTCAAGCCCTCTGGTCAGATGCCACCAGATTCTCTGAGCCTCAGTGGTCCTATCTGTCAAAGGGCGATGATAACTGCGCAGCAGAGGATGGTCCAAGGGTTAGAGACAGTGGCGCAGTGCCAGGTGTGGGAGGGACTCACCAACAGTCTGGTCATTGTCTGGCCATGGGGGTCATTGCCTATTCTCAGAAGATGGTCCCATCACCAACTGCATAAATAGCTAGGGACCCCTCAGTTTCCTGTTTGCCTACTTTCAAATTTGTATTATCTCCATTTTATCATCTCTTCTTGTCATTCTTGCCCAGGTCTGTTAAATATGACACCTTATCCTTCCGGAAAAATTCAGACATTGGGAAGAGACTCCCCACCTTCTCTGCTTCCTCACCTCCCACCCCCTCTTCAACGCCCATACTTCAACCCGCATCCTGCCTGCAACCATCCAGCTGAAGCTGCTCCCAACAAGGCCACCGTTGGCCTCCTTGTAACTAAGTTTGGTGCTCCTTTTTCAGCCCTTATCTAACTTATTGAGTCTATAGCACTTGACACCATTGACCAAAGCCATCTGCTTGAAGTAGTCAACTCCATCATTTCCTTTTTGGTTCTCTTTTTGAGGACTGCTTGACCGCTGCTTCCCTGACCCTTTGGAAGCCTCCTTTCCCTCTTGCTGCTCCTTGAGTGCTGGCGTCCCCTGGGGCGGCGTCTGTCCCCTCCACCCCCTACTCTGCCCGCCTTTTCTTACTGGAGTGCAGCCTCTCCCGGTCCCGACAGGACCCTCCAATCCCTCCCTCCCGGAGGGCACTCCTGGGGGGCCAGGACCACAGATCCATCATGCCTGGGTGTCCCAGAGGCACCTCAACTGAGTCTGAAACTGACACGCCGTCTTTGGTCCCCACCTTCCCCGGCAGCCCCACAAACAAAGCCAACAAGAGAGGAAACGCTTCGGCTCTGCCCCGTCACTTACACCAATGTAGGGTGGGCTCCGAGGCACTTCCTCTCCAATCACCCCCACTGGAGCCTTTGTGTCCCAGGAGACAGGCCCCTGGGGTTCACCCAGAGGCCAGGCTCTTTCCACCTGCCCAACCTGGCCTTCTCCACACAGCCTAAAGACTCAGCTGCCAGCGTGTCCTCTGTGAAGGTTCCCCAGGGGCCCACCCTGGCTGGGGTGGGTGCCGCCTTACCTGTTCCCCAAACACTAGGTGTGCAGGGCTGGCATCTCACTAAAAGCGTGGTGTGTACACACTGTTTCCTCCTCTTTCCCTCCCGCCCCACAGAGGCCCGGAGCCCCTTGAGCTCCTCGGGGTCCTGCATCCCAGCAACTGGCACAGAGCACAGGACCAAGTTTGGTCTCACAGATAACCAGGCTCCACTCTAGGGGCCTGAGCCCAGGTGGGAGGATTGCATAGCCCTGGCCCTGCAGCTTAGCTGTGGGGGGACCTCGGTCTTCATGTGTGTATTCGTAGAATGGGATGGTGGTTTTCCATGAGTTAGTGCTTGCCGAGTGATGGACTGGAGGCTGGCACTCAGCAAGCACTGTATGATGGGGTGTCATCTAGATTCTGGGAGTAGGAATCTGTTTATTGGGCCGTGCAGGGGAACAGGGCCGTGCATTGGGACAGGGCTCTGCTCCGGGGAGCCGTTAGAGGGAGGGGGAGGCAGGAAGGACAAGGAGAGAGCAGTACAAGACGAACCCTGGGGAGATGGGTAGATGAGATATCTTTGTTTAACCATGAAAAGCAAAAACTCCCATTTTTTCTTCCCCGTGCTGCCCTGGGGCACGTGTGTGCATGTGCGTGCGTGCCTGAGTGTGTATAAATGACACAGTTTGCACTCTGCGCTTTTGACATGAGAAGATTGGGCATGAGTCTGTAAAAGGATATAGCTTATTATTTAACTGCTTTATACTCTAATTCCTCATTAATAAATCAGGGATTATAATGCTGCATTTATAGACATTGCAAGAATTGTTATAGGTTTTAAAGATTTTTCTCAACCTCTTTTTTTTTTTCAACCTCTTTGTGAAAGGTGTTATGTAAGGATAGAGCATTAGAGTGATATTATCATGAGGCAAGCCTGTAAGCCTCAAACTCTGTACCTTGTTGAGTTTTTAAAATACATTTGAATCCTTTTTCCCGTTGGCTATCAAAGATGTTGGGAGAACTCTAAAGTATAATGAATGATGATAAAAAATAAATGGAAACTGAGTCAATGATGATAAAAAAATAAATGCAAACTGAGTCAAACATTGAAGCAATTGGTAAGAGGTCATTACATATGGCTCTGTTATAAAATGGATCAAAGATATGTGCAAATGAAGCAACTGACAAAGGATTAATCTCCAAAATTTACAAGCAGCTCATGCAGTTCAATATCAAAAAAACAAACAACACAATCCAAAAATGGGCAGAAAACCTAAATAGACATTTATCCAAAGAAGAGATACAGATTTCCAACAGACACATGAAAGAATGCTCAACATCATTAATCATTAGAGAAATGCAAATCAAAACTACAATGAGATATCATCTCATACCGGTCAGAATGGCCATCATCAAA
>NC_041232.1:28269245-28292486 GCF_002837175.3 Physeter macrocephalus
AGTCTGTCATACAGAGTGAAGTAAGTCAGAAAGAGAAAAACAAATACCGTATGCTAACCTATATATATGGAATCTAAAAAGAAAACAAGAAAAGGTCATGAAGAACCTAGGGGCAAGACGGGAATAAAGACACAGACCTACTAGAGAATGGACTTGAGCATACAGGGAGGGTGAAGGGTAAGCCGGGACAAAGTGAGAGAGTGGCATGGACATAGATACACTACCAAATGTAAAATAGATAGCTAGTGGGAAGCAGCCGCATAGCACAGGGAGATCAGCTCGTTGCTTTGTGACCACCTAGAGGGGTGGGATAGGGAGGGTGGGAGGGAGGGAGATGCAAGAGGGAAGAGATATGGGGACATATGTATATGTATAACTGATTCACTTTGTTATAAAGCGGAAACTAACACACCATTGTAAAGCAATTATACTCCAATAAAGATGTTTTAAAAAAAAGATATGTGCGAGTTATTTCATGTAGCGACCACTTCATGAATCATCTTTTCAGATGAAAAACACTCCCAAGTCCCTATAAGAGAAAAGAATCTGAAAAAGAATACATACATGTGTAACTGAATCACTTTGCTGTACACCTGAAACTAACAACATTGTAAATCAACTATACTTCAATAAAAAATAAAACCACTCCCAGTCCAACAACAGCAAAAGTAAAAAAATTTTTCTCTCTCTTAGATTTGCTTTCAAGATACCCTAACTGTCAAGAGTCAAGGCGTGTAGTATGGAAATTACTGAGGCTACACTGGACTCACTTTCTTTTGCCCTAAGAGGACAATTACATCAAGACACAACAAGTTCTACTGCCTTCCACATGAGGCCAGACCACAGCATTCCATAAGGATGGCTGGTCTCATCCCACCTGGACCGGTAGGATGTAGGAAGCCAGATGGCCCACCACCACCAGGAACCACCCCTGAAGGTTTCTGAGATGAGACCGAGTCCTAAACTCTGTCTGTCCTCCTGTCAATCACTGATACTCACTAGAAGAATAACATGCTGTTGCTGACTCCTCTGCATTCGTGGCCCAGCAGGCGACAGTGATGCTTCTCTTGGCACCTTCTCCAGTCACAGTGCCATCCTTGCTGATACAGAAGGGAAGATGGCGAGCGGGAGTGTATGGAGAAGAGCGACTTAAGTAATGGCACGAGGACGCGAGGAAATGAGAGGGAATTACACCGCAGGCCAGCGGGTGGGGTTGACCAGAGCCAACTGCTCCACCCGGGACTTGGCCCCCATGAGATGTGTCCCAGGAGGGACACTGGGACATTCGGGGCTTTGCTGTCATTAACAACGTTCATCAACCATGAACTTACTGCCTAGGCTTTTGGGTCAGTCCAGAGAGGCATTCACTATTCATCTATTTACTCATTCATTCCATCAGTATTCCTGAGTACCACCTCCTAGGAAGTACTTAACCAAAAAATAAAGTAAAATTCAAACTCATTGGTTGTTCCAGATAAATCCAGATATATTTGTTTTTCTTGGGGCCTTTGGGTTTGTTTTTTTTTTTTCCCTGCTGCTATGGCTCTTGCCCTCAAAAGACTTAACCTGGTTTTCCAAGATGATGACAATGGGATTAAAGGTGCAAATAATCAAAACTAAGCTACCCTAGCTGACTGACTTGCATATTTGAAGATATAAGAGCACAGCCTCCGGTCTCTGATTAGTTTAATGAACTAGTCTTCTGATGACTCCTAAGGAAACTGTATACCTGAGTGCAAAGGATGGTCAGGTTATCATTACCTCCTGGGAGCCGGGTGCCCGCTGAGGAAGGCTGCGTCCAACTGAAGAATCCACCAACGGAGAAGAGGTCTAAATGGGCTGACACTGCTTTTGTCATCAAAGGCGCTAGAAAAAATTTAACACATAGTCTCATTATCAAAGTAAGTGCCCCCCGCCCCAATTTACCAGCTCACTCCTGCCCCCTCTTAGAAAGACGCCTCAACAGTAGAGAACTGGCATGGATCTCTTTCTCTCCTACTTATTCCACTGCTGACATATATCAGTATGGCAATATTTGAACAAACTCACAGTACAAATATCATCTATCCTAAAAGGAAGGCCAATTTCCTAATTTTCTCTAGAGAACTGTGTGGGTTTTGAATTGGTAAGAAAGTAAATTTTAATGTAAGACACCAAATAAGAAGACTTCCTGATACATCACAGCAGGCCAGAACATACTACTTTGATAAGAGACATGAATGTCCCCTCCAAGAATCTTGAAATTAGCTCATACTTTTCATCAACTGGCAGCAGCCGTTGGAACCATGGTGGTTTATGTGTCAGGGAAGCTGCCTCAGACGAGCTGACATCGTGTCTGAGGAGGGGATGGGCTGAGCAGAGACCAAGTTTTTATAAAAGGGCACATTATCCATTTTTCCTGTTGATCAGTCAGAGAGTCAGGAGTGGCTGAGTTTCCTGGGACTTCAAAGGGCTCAGTGACTCACATGATCCCTCATCCTCCTGGTGGGAACACTCGGGCTGCCAGCCCTGGTCATGGGAATTATCCATGTGGTTCTTCAGATACAGGAAGACTTTTCAAGCTTGGCAAGTCCCAGAAGACGGCCTGGAGCCACTACAACAGCAGTGTTTTTCCTTCTGGGAAGAACGGGGTGTTTGGAAATCACTGTGCCCGGAGGCAGTCTATCCTCTGTGTTGAGCGAGACCAGCCCACGGGCTGGATGCGGAACCTCACACTTGACGTGTGTTTTCTCCCTCATCTCTCCCAACCAAACTGAAACTGGTGTCCTTACCTAGATTAACAGATGAGGAAACTGAGGCTTTGAGAAGCTAAGTGTCCAAACCAGTGATGTGCTGGTAAACCAGCGCACAGAAATATACCGTAAAGTAAGATAACACGATGGGTAGTGTTTGTGGATTTCTGTGGTGTAATATTCCCCTTCTGGTTAGTTTCAAGGGAAAGGCAGTTTACCACTGGTTCACAAAGTCCTTGAGCTCCCCCAAGCTGACAGAGCGGCCCCAGAGCAGCTTTGGCTGCGAAACGAAGCCACTTCTGAAAGATCCCTGGACCCCAGCACGCCATACTGCCCTCTGCGTAAATGGACGTGGGCTTGGTGAGGGCAAGGCCAGTCTTTGGAGCAGTTTCTTACTGGATGTAGGGATCAAGGCTTTGCGATTCATTAATTTAGACAACAAACGTTTATTCCGTTTCTACAGGTTTACCTGATCACCAAGGCCAACAGGATTTTATTTCCTGTGAGAGGATTCTGTCTCATGTAAGAGTGATGGATTTTATGGCCTCGTGGAGGGACCCCCATGGCCAGCTTCCAAGCACAGGGGAACAGAGGAAACTCGCTAAGAAGCTGTGTCTCTGTACCCCGTACCTTTACTTCCTCCCATCCTGCCATCCATGTGTTATTATCTGCCTCACCCTGTTGGTGCATCTCCTGGTGTTGAAGGATTAGCCCTCTTTCTGACCCCCAGTTCTGTGGCAGAACTCAGAGGACCAACCCTCTGAGCGCCCAGCTCAGCATCTGGCACAAAGGACAGGGTCAAAAAACAGTTATGGGCCCATCAATGTAAGTCCACAGACTCCCTTCAACGAGTGTACTTCCAGCTTTGATGGGGCCCAGAGAGGTTCTGTGCTGGTCTCAATTTTCCAGCTCGGAAGCATCACACACAGAAAAACCTCTATTCGTTGTAACTGGAGGCGGATCACAGTGTGCTGAGATAATCCTGGCTGAAGGAGAGCTTGGTCCAGGTGACCTGACCACTGTCCGCAAGTCCCACCCCATGCCCAGCCTGGTCCCGGGGCTCAGACGTCCTTCCCTGTAGGAACCACTCTGCAGAGCAGCATCAGTCCCCAGACTAGAGTCAAAGTATTCCTCATGGCAAAAGCAGGAAGCAGTGTTCTGGAACTTGGAAGAAGCCTGGTACAATGAGGACAAAAAAGCTAGGCGGGAGAGAAGAGCTCTTCAGATTGTCTGCCAACTGTTAACATCTAAGGGGCTTGGTGTCAAGGTGGAAGACCGCTGCTAAAAAACACAAGTGCCTGCAGCTGGTCTCCACGGAGATCATGGCAGGGGTCCTGCTCCTGGTTCAGAAGAGAGCCTGGGAAAAGGGACGTGACCCTGACATTGACTCAAGTCTGATGCCCTCCAGTTTCTGCAGCAGAGCCTGGGTTGTACACCGTGGGGTTGATTTGCTTCCTGTCTCGTTTTGCACAGAATATCACATTCCTTCTCCTTCTCAGATGATGCAGCTGAACCCACTTAGCTCAGGTTTCAGCATCCAGAGTGGAGGCCACATGTGCGGAGCTGAGAGCACGGAAGACTCTCCGGGAGACATCATGATTTGGGCAAAGTCAGTCAAGCCCACGTACCGAGTGGGCGCCACTTCCAGGTACAGGTGACAGCGCGTCCAGACAGAACAGGCCACAGGTGCGGTGATGACTCTTCTCTCCCTGGGATTTTATTTGGCCCCCAGCCCAGCGGACAGAAACAGGAGAAGGGGGGGGTGTTAGGTCTGCCAGTCACACGGAGTCTCATGGGAATTTAGCAAATAGAGTGGAGAGAGTGCTTTTGGTGGCTCTTTCTGAGGAAGGATTCAGGGCAAAGCATTTTTCTATTTGACTCATTTAATGACGCTAGCCCAACCCGACCCCAGCAGAGAACCAGACTGGATAAGAAGACGTGTCATGTGTGCTACAAAGGAAAACACGGTTGCAATTCCAACATTTATCACAACTGTGACCCACCATCAAGCTCGGTACCCTGTCCCCTCCGCCAGGTGGCTGTCTGCTTCTGGAAGCTTCTGATCCTTTCCAGAGAACGCTCAGGCTGTCTGTCCAAGCTCCTGTCATCCCATCCCTTCTGTCAGAGTTCGGATCTCACAGAGGAACACAGCATCAGTGTCTTATTTCCGGTCTATTTTATCCCCTCCCCTTTGGGCCGAAAAGAACAAGTTCGGTGAAGAACTCATTACCAGCAACTCCCACCATCTGGACTCACCTTAATCACTAACGACAAGGCAGCCAGCTGCTGGGAGGCACGTCGTTTCTGAGAATAAAAACCTCTGCTCCCTGATGTGGGCGTCCAGGCCTGAGGCTTTGCTCTCTGTGCCTGCGGCAGCCCAGGCCACTAACTGTCCCCATGCCCCCTACGTGCACTCGGAGCAGATAACCGCCCTGTTCCTGGGAAGAGGCTTTTCCGGGGTGATGCTGCGAGCGCGCGAGCTGGGAGGGACCGTTTAGCCGCATCCCCACAGGGTCTCCACTCACCTGCTGCTCTATTTTACAGTCCACTTCCATCCTATTGCAATCGATAGACACATCAGCATGTTCTGCTCCGAGCAGGCACGTCGGCAATCTGGGAGGTGGGCTCCCTGAGGCCCTGCACGGCGCATTAGGCAGTGGGCCGGCAGGGTCGCCTCCGAGAGAGCTCTCCATCTCATTAGCTTCTCCCGTACAGCAAAAGCATGGTCATCTAGGTTACAGCAATCAGGGCGGAATTGCTTGCAACTGTGATGGGAGATGCACTAGATTTCGGAGACTTTAGACAATGCTGCTCTGTCAGCTGCAGAGTTTTAAGGCAGAGCTGATGCTGGAATGGGAAGTGGATTTATCCAGCCCAGAGGTTTCCATCCTTGGTACCTTGCTGCGCCGGGGAAGCAGAGAAATGCTTGCAGGTGTCAGCGTTCGCTCTTCAACAACCTCAGGGAAGCTCCTTTCTTGGCTTCACCGCCAAATATATAAGCCGTTCCAAGAAAAAGCCGAAAATGTAGTTTGCTCTGCTCTGAATCCTAGTAGGGGCTTTAAAAGTCCAATAGGATTTGAGAGCCAAGAAATCTTTTTATCTGCAACGTTAACCAACTGAGCTTGAGACTAAGGCTGACATACCCCTGGTGTCTGGGTGGATGTGGACGGACAGGGATAAACTGTTTTGAAGGCTGTTATTGATCCTACTCTTCATCTAATTTTCAGTGGATCATTTATTTTCTTACCCTAAAGAAAGCTAGGGAACCAAATGGGTAGATGATGGGCTTCCGTTAGCAACGTTTGTGAACACAGTGTTTGACTTCTATGAACAGTTCAGTTCAACACCCTGAGAATCTGCTAAGTTTCAGTCACCGCGCTGGGCCTGCAATTAGTCCTTGAAACCTCCTGGTTTATGGGTTGATGGGGGGAAGGGTTGCAGGCACTGAAACCCAGGATTTTAATATAATGAGAAATGGGACGGCGCTTTGCCCAGAGGGCTCTGTCAGCCCTTACTTACCCTGGTCTGGGGACGACAGAGAGCCGCTGGGTGAGATGAGTCAGTCCTAAGTCTGGCTGTTACCCACAAAGACTCCCGGTCACGGGCTGGGAAGGTTGTTTCCTGGATGCTTCTGGCCAGGCTGGCCTAGTGGCACCTCCTACCGGTGACAGAGACTCAACACCTCCAAGTGCTTAGTCCTCTGGGTGGGACCAAGCATGGAGGCATTGGGAACTGGCCCAGAACCAGCTGCGAGATCTAGGCCCTGGGGCTGGGTGAGAGATTCTGGAAGATTCTACAAGGTAAGACTCTAGTACTACCTGTGGGAAAAGCCAACACGTCAAGATGGGGCACCCCTTCTGCTACAAGGGGCCTGTCTTCCTCCTGATTGGAGCTTCCCACCTCGGGGATACACGCGAACAGTCTAGAACCTGAAGGGCCCCGCGAAGAACTTCAGGAGCAGCGGGCCTCTGAGCTCTTGGAAGACAGGCAGGCCTGTGAGGGGGCTGCGTGGGGGGCGGGGGGGGTCCCAGCATCCTCCGGGCGAGGTGGCTGGAGGGGCATGTGTTCCCTCACCCGTCCTGTCCAGGGTCCAGGTGTGGCTTGCTTCTGCCTTCTCTGGGGGGTGGGTTTCCTTCAGAGACAGCTCCTGAGATGTAGGCCTCACCCCAGAAGGCCCAAGGAAGGGCCTGGGTGGAGAAGTGGCAACACCTGGGTTCCAGACCGGCCTCACTCACTGCACGGGGCTGCCGAGCACAGCTGAACTGTCGAGGAGCGGCCAGAACCCCAGAGGCCTGCTTTCTGCTTGTTTCTCTCTCTGTCTCCGAATCCAACTGACCACTGATATCCTCCTTGCTTCCCACATGACTTCCCAGGTTTGCCTGGGTGGCGGCCCCACCCCTGGCAGGCACGGGCTTCAGGGAAAGCCAGATACTCAACCTCAGGGTCAGCCAGTGCCTCTTGCCTGGGACTGGCCGGAACCCGGCCACAGACATTGGCTCAGGAATGGCCCACGAGACTCCAGGGAAGTTTTCTGGGGCACCTGAGGGGAAGGACTATCCTTACCCTTAAGAATGAGCTCCAGGAAGGATGCTCATGCCCCCTGGGGACAGGGCACAAGGGCTGAGTCCTGAACCTCCCCCAGCATCGCCCAGCACACGGGGACCAGTGAGGCTGCATAGGAGGGCCTGTCACCCAACCAAACTTGGGTCCTTGTGCTGTGCGCACAGTAAAGCCAATCCACTGACACTGTGAAGGGTTGTGGTGAAGGAAGATACAGCATTTATAGCAAGGCACCCAACGTGGAGCCAAGCAAGAACAGGCAGCTCGTTTGGGTCAAAAGAGCCAAACTCCCTGACGGCTTTCAGGGAGGGGTTTTTAAAGGCAAGGTGAGGGCAAGGGTCATGGAGTGCATGAGTAGTCCCTGGACATCCCTCTGATTCGTGGGTGGTGAGGTAACAGGGTGGTGTTTCAGGAGTTAACACCATCAACCTGGTTCCAATTGGTCTGGGGTCTATGTGCTTGTGGTCAGCATGCAGTTAACTTCTTCCACCGGGTGAGGGTTTAGTATCTGCAAAACGACTCAAGGAGATGGCTCAGGATGTTATCTACAGCCCCTGAGGAGGAACTAAAGGTCCTTGACTTTGTTTTATGGCTCAACTATTATTGTTTTGTCTTGCTTCTTTTGATTCTGCATTTTCTCACTTCTCGGGTTAAATGTGCTTTTTGGAATTGGGGGAAGGCCTAGGAGGCTAAAGCTTTTCTACAAACAAGAGGCAGGGCACACGGGGTGGTTTGTCATCGGGAAGGTCCTTCGGGGTCCTGTTTGGTTTCAGGCAGAGCCAGGAGAACCCCACAGGGTGGAGGGGAGCCAGAGCTGGGACCAGCTGCACTTTCCCTCACGTGGGCCAAAAATCCCAGTTGTTTAAGCTGATTTGAGCGGGCTTTTTGTTTCCTGTCCCCAAAAGTCATCTTTTTCTCACTGAGCCTGCAGGAGCATCCTTTAAGGGGGCGCCATCCTGACTCACCTGAACCAGCCTGGCCTCCCTGTGCGCCCTCCACACGCGGCCGGAGGGAGATGGTAGCACCACGACCACTCTGCCCCTCCCCCACCCATCCTGCTTTCCTCAGTTGCCACTGTCCCCCCACGAGAGCACAGCTTCCTCCCAGGCGCGCTCATGGTGAACGCAGGCTGCATGTTCATCCACTGCTCTTTCTGGAATCCCCTCCCTACTCCACCATTTGCGGGGTGGACCATTCCTCCCTGCTTCCGCTGGCCTGAGAGTGTCTCAGCACTAACACCAGAAAGGCCCTGGCTAATCGGGTCGAGTTGGTCACCCTGTCTCCTCTACCCCTTGGACTCCTGCCACGAAGCCGACTCAGATGTCCCCACTCCCATGCAGCGTAGACAGAGCCTGACCAAACTTTCGGATGCATATCATTCTGATGTCCAAAGCCGTGCTCTTTCTACGGTATCCTGTGCGTCCTGACAACTGCCTGGCCAGCTATGAGAGCAGCAAGAACGAAAGAGATGCTCGCAGTAAAGATAGGTTTAGCCTATACATTAGAAGGTATTCGAAACTCCCTATCCGTAGACTTAATTGCGGTTTTGTTCAAAATGTGGATACGATTTTTTACCATGTCGTGCAGCTTATCCATTTTCTGTTGTGCTAAGGAAAAATGCATCACATTAAAACTAGTAAGTGACCAGCCTGGATGTTTCTGCAATTTATATACAGATACCTCTGTGGTTGGATTGGAAACAGTTCCTACACCCCCGCCAATAAGCAGAATGGTCACATCGTATTAGCAAATGTCCTCTGGCCTGTCCCAATGTGGTGCTGATGTGGGAGACTGATGTCTGGGATACAGGTCTACTAAAAAGTGCCTAAGCTCTTGGCCAAGAAAATACGAGAACATAAATCACATGTTGCTTTACATAGAAATTACATGTTAAAAATTTAATAACCACACAACCTTCCTTCCTTCTTCCGTTATCGTGGTGAGGACAACATCCCTGCCTCTTAGCCAGCAGCTGCCTACCCCGGGAGGGACTGGAGATTTGTTTGTCAGGGGTTCCCCCAAAGTGATAGAAAAATAGTAAAGGCCGCCAATAGTGATTGATTAATTTCAGTAACATAAATAATGGTTGTAATTGCAACTGAAAGAGAAACGCTTTCCTCTTTGATTAATCGGACCCTCTGGGCTACCGGGAACACGAGTGCCTTAGAATTGCTAATCAGAAAATTGTGCAGAGACACAGATGCCCCTCGGCATCTGCTGGTCTCCCCGGCGCTGCCCACTGTTCTCCGCTCTGACCCTTTTATCTTTTGCACTGTAACCCAGAACGTCCCTCCATCAAACAGGAAACATCACACTTCACCTTCAAAGCCGGCTCCTCTCGGGGAGCTGTTACCATCGGAAAAATGTTCTGGTTGGGACTTTGAATGTTGCCCTGAGTGACTTCAAAGCTGTGCGTGACCGTCAGCAGCTGGGTGAGTTGGCCGAGTGGCTGTATCATTATCCCCATTTTACAGATTGCTGGGTAGGGACACCAAGAGGTTAAGTGACATCTCCAAGCAGCCAGCAGGAGGGAGGAATAACAGAGCAAGTGTGTCCCTCCACCCCACCATTCCAGCTGGGCCTCTCCAGTCACCCACTGGGAGCCTCCCAGGCCACCCCCCCTGCTATTCCTTCCTCCGGGTCATCCCCAGGGCTCCAGGCCGCCCACTGCCCCCTCTCGCCCTGTCAAAACTAGGCTACAGAACATAAATCATGTGTTGCTTTACATAGAAATTACATGTTAAAAATTTAATAACCACATAACCACTGCTGGGATCTGCTCTTTGGATCTCTGCAGGTTCCTTTCTCTATTACAAAGGGCAAGGTCCCAAGGTCTGGGACAGCATCCCGGGGACTGACCCAGGAGGCCAGCCAGCTCTCACTGCTTGTGGCCCTGCTCAGAAACACTGCCACTCTGTCCCCGCTCCCTGTCAAAGCTGGGCCAAACGGCAGAGTCATAACAGAGAAAGGAAAGCAGGAGAACTGTGTGTGTGGAGACCTGATCCCTGGGGACCCGACACCCACTGTCTCCCAGCTCCCTCCTGAAGCCTGTCTTCGGGGCTCAGAGCTCCCCTTCCCCGGGAGGACGGTGTTACTCTGACCCCCGCTGGGTGCAATTTTAAAGGAGTACAATTTTGTTTTTTGCAAACTCCTCCATAAATGTAATCTTTTACTATTGTTTTTTTTTAATTGAGGTATAATTGGCATATAACATTATATTCGTTTTAGGTGAAAAGGAGTCCAAGTCTTAAGCTGAAGGAATACATCTCCCAATGAGAACATTCTGGACCTCACAGGGGAGGGAGTCATGGAAAAGAAAAGGCTGGGGGCTCTGAAGGGCAGACTGGCTGCTGTGGGCTGGTGGACAGGGGGAACCTGGGGACACTTGGGGAGCCTCCGGCCTTCCCGGCACCCCTGAAACCACGCACCCAAACAGACACTGATCTTCCCTTTACCCAAACAATTTTCATTACATTTCTTTAGCAGTGATGTGTCAATGTCTAAGCACTTTTTTTTTTCTTTCTCTTAACAAACTGTCACTATAAATGTACTTTTCATGATTTGTTCAAAATTTATCGCTTATATGTGCTGGATTCCAGAGGGTCTGATAAAGCTTACTGGAGCTCCCACAGTTATGTGCAGTTTTTATGCAAAAAGGTGGGCTTTGGAAGAGTCTTACCAGGAGACAGGTGATAGGTGGCGCCAGTTCTCCAAACTCCCAGTGAGAATCTTTTCTGTGATTCAGTGATGGAGAGAGAAGACTTTCCCATCTGTGCTTTGAACTTTCGGCCTAAATGGAACCAGTTTTTGTTGTTGTTTTTTTTTTTTGCGGTACGCGGGCCTCTCACTGTTGTGGCCCCTCCCGTTGCAGAGCACAGGCTCCGAACGCGCAGGCTCAGCGGCCACGGCTCACGGGCCCGGCCGCTCCGTGGCATGTGGGATCTTCCCGGACCGGGACTCGAACCCGTGTCCCCTGCATCGGCAGGCGGACTCCCAACCACTGCACCACCAGGGAAGCCCTGTTTGTCTTTTAACCAGGAAATCCTGACACTCCCGCTGGTTTCCCTCCTTCTCAGGCTGCCTCTGCTTCTCTGCATCCTGTTCACGCCTTTTCTCTCTTGATTTCTCCCCGCGGTGACTGTTCTCTTCCGTGTCACTCTTAACTGATCACAACAGAGATATGAAATTCATGAAAACTTTTTGCTTTCTTTACTTTACAGATTTTTCTTAAGTTACAAAAGATGAATGGACTGTTTATATTCCTCTTTCTGTCTCACGAAACAAAGCCCAACACCTCCATAAGGTAACATCGTCAGTATGAGTGGCCCCTGTGGGGTCTTTGCCCACTGTGAGCCAGCAGCTTTCTAGAATCAGCTCTTCCACTTGACGGGAACACTCGTAAGTACATCCCACAGGAAGTTCAAAGGCTTGAGATTTCCTCGACAACACTATCTCCAAAAGGAACGGAGTTGATGATAAAGCAAAGAAAAGACGAGCGATTTTAGAAATCTTCATTCCGATGCTCGAGGGCCATCGGAGGAGTTTGGACCACCGTTCAAGGAGCAGGGCAGGACGGAGCCATCACCGTCACTAGAAGTCACCCATTGATTGCTTCCTTTCCCAATAAGCCACGCTCCAGACGGCACTGTAGGGAACTTACTTTCACGAGAACTGACTCCACCTGGCCAAACTAGACAACAGTCACCCTCCCGACCACGCTCACGCACACTCATGCACTCTGCCGTAAAAGTTCTCAAAATCTAAACAGCTCATTGTGTCTCCACCTTCATAGAGACCATCCCCAGAGCCTGTGTCCCACCAGGCACTCGTGCTCAGGTCCGAGGGTGCGGGATCAAAACCTGCTATGACGTCACCTTTGGAGAATGACAGCTTATATGGTGACCCTGAAATGAGTAATTTGCATGGGAGAGTTTTCAAAGGCTAAAGTTATATTCGGAGATTTGTATCTAGTATTTCTTCTGGTAAACAAAAACTTAAAAAAGAGATATGGCTGTGCAAATGTGTTCAGTATGACCTAGGGGACAAATAGATTCTTCTCAAAAGCAAAATCAGAGAAAGAACACTAATTGGGTAATTCTACACCTCGTATAAAGAGGTAGAATTTTAAGTATGTCAGAATGTGTAATCCACCTTAAAGTCATTTGAAATGATTTTCTTTCAAGAGGTGACAACCACGATTTGCCACGTCTAAGGGGCAGAATGGCCACCCTCATCATTTCCAGCAGTTAGCCCCATTTTCCCTGTTATGACAATGCAGAGAGAGTGCTGTACATTTCTGCTGCACCGACTGAACTCTCACTAAACTACGGCGAAATGCCTATAGCATTGACGTGATTATTTTTTTGTTACCATCAAGCCCACAAAAGACAATTTTTCAAGATCACAATTATCTATGCCTTAGATTCCATGTGTCAAATTGCAGTAATTTCTTAGCAGAGTGAAAAATAGTCATTGCTCAAAAATAACATTGGAGTGGTTGTTTTTTCCCCTTTCTGAGAAATCACTAAACTTCAAATAGCCACTGGTGAATAGCCTTCCTTCCCATCCTCCTGTCAGATTAAAAAACCACAAAAAACAAACCTTCAACTAGCAGGAAATATGACAACTGCATTTAAATTCAAGCCAACAGAAAAATCTAGATTGTATATTTTATTCTGCCCAGGGCTAATGAAAATAACTTAGCAAATAAATGTCCCCTATAAACAGGGTATCTTTTTCTTTCTCTTCTCTTAGTCTATCTTCTTGGCAAAGGAGATTTCTTCCCTAAAGTTACGGTATATTAGGGGCTTCCCTGGTGGCGCAGTGGTTAAGAATCCGTCTGCCAGTGCAGGGGGCACGGGTTGGAGCCCTGGTCTGGGAAGATCCCACATGCCGCGGAGCAGCTAGGCCCGTGAGCCACAACTACCGAGCCTGAGCTCTAGAGCCCGCGAGCCACAATTACTGAACCCATGGGCCGCAACTATTGAAGCCCACGCGCCTAGAGCCCGTGTTCCGCAACAAGAGAAGCCACTGCAATGAGAAGCGAGCCCTGGTCTGGGAAGATCCCACATGCCGCGGAGCAGCTAGGCCCGTGAGCCACAACTACCGAGCCTGAGCTCTAGAGCCCGCGAGCCACAATTACTGAACCCATGGGCCGCAACTATTGAAGCCCACGCGCCTAGAGCCCGTGTTCCGCAACAAGAGAAGCCACTGCAATGAGAAGCCCACGCACCACAACAAAGAGTAGCCCCCGCTTGCCGCAACTAGAGGAAGCCCGCGCGCAGCAATGAAGACCCAACGTAGCCAAAAACAAACAAACAAACAAAAACCACAACTATATTAAAAAATAAATAAATAAATCAGAGGGGTTTTTCCCTCCTTAAAAAAAAATAAAGTTAGGGTATATTAAAAAGAAACAGGGACAGGATGTTTTTCAAAGGAAATCATTCTAGTGAAATGACACAATTCTGTATAGCACAGCACTGCTTTCAAGTTACCTAGAACATAAAAATTCCCTCTCTCACTCCGTTCTGAAATCCTACAACCAAGAATCTTAAGCAATCCCATATTCCTTCCAGCAACTGATGGGTTACGTTTCTAGCTGTTCCCAGAATTCCTTGTTGCAGCCATGTACCATCCCCCCTAACCGGAATGTTTTCCACTGGTCACCCTCACCAGTCTAGGTGAGGATTCCGATTGAAGGAATTGCTGTAAGAACTCCATGGTGACTGAGGTGATTTTCTCTTGAGGGGCATGGTCAGCACCCCGAGGAAGTGAGCTGAGGGCAGATGCTGTCCCCGTTGGCAGGTCATCACGGTGTGAGCATGTAGGGAGACTGGGAAGTGGCTCCGCTGGTCCCAGAGGGAGGAGTGCCTTGGTCACCCAGAGAGTGGGGGCAGGACCCCAGCTGATCATGCAGGTCTCTGGGAGTCTTGTCTACATCAGAGGGTCCCAAACTCTAGCGTGCAGAAAATCACCCAGGACCTTGTGAAAACATGGCAGTAATTCCGCAGGTCTGGTAATTTGCATTTCTGGCCAGCTCCCAGGTGATGCCGGTGTTGCTGGCTCTTGGACCCTCTTGGGAGAGCAAGGGGCCAGAGAAGTGAGGGCTGCTGTGTGGGCTGCAGACGGCGGACCACCTGGGAGCTTGTGAGAGATGCAGATTTCCGAGCGCTGCCCAGACCGAGGGGGCTGGAACCTCTGGGTGTGGGCCCAGCTCTCCATGTCTAACAGCCTGTCAGGGGGAGTCTCATGCGTGCTGGAGTCTGAGGAACTGCCCTGGAGCCACGCCACTCAGAGGGGGGGCGGGTCCTAGGACGGGCAGCATCTCTGTCACCTAGAAGCTTAATAGAAATGCAGAGTCTCAGGCTCCACCCCAGACACCCTGAATCAGTCTGCATGTTAACAAGCTCCCCTGGTGATTGGTCTGCTCCTGAGGTCTGCTTCAGAAAAGCACCAACAGCCCCGAGTTTAGGGTGGGGACTCACATAAGCTTGAGGTGTGGCTGCGTGTTGTGTGTCTCAGTCCGCCTGCAGCCTTGACCCCATGTCAGCCGAGATGGCCTCCTGCCAGCGCCAGCACTGTTTAGAACTGAGCCTCCCTGCTGGGCAAAACCAGGTCCAAGAGGGTCACCTGCACGCTTGGCCACATGTCTCACCCACCACAGCCCCGTCGGCACTGGCATCCAGCTAACCAGGCCATCAGACCACCAGACCACCAAGCCACCAGGCCACCTGACCACAGGCCACTAGACACCAAGCCACCAGGCCACATGACCACAGGCCACTAGACACCAAGCCACCAGGCCACCAGGCCACCAGGCCACCAAGCTACCAGGCCACCTGACCACCAAGCTACCAGGCCACCTGACCACAGGCCACTAGACACCAAGCCACCAGGCCACCAGACCACCAGACCACCAAGCTACCAGGCCACCTGACCACCAGAACACCAGACCACCAAGCCACCAGAACACCAAGCCACCAGGCCACAAAACCACCAGGACTTTCACTTGATTTGAAAAAAAATTAATTAGAAGAGTAATACATGTCTATTGTGGGAAGTATAAAGTGAAAAGAAAAGAAAGTCCCCCACATTCTCGTAACTCAGAGAGAACCAATACATTTTGGTATATTTTCTTCTGGTCTTTTTTCCTATGCATTATTAGAGTTCCACTTTTTTTCACTTAATATTGTTTTAGGTCTTAAAAGTGCCCGGGGAACATAATTTTAATGCCAATAAATACTCTATTGAAATAACAAAAATTAATAATTTTGTCTATCATTTTTGTACTAATGTTAGACATTTGGGTCACTTAACTTTTTTCTATACGTGCAAGGAAGATCTTCATACTTACTTTTATTTCTTTTGGATGGAGTCCTAAAAGTATAATTACACTAATTACTGAGCTACATGGTTTAAATATCTGTAAGGCTTTTGTTATCTACAGAAGGTTCTGAACGATTGAAACTCTCATAGATCAGGGCGCCCCTCTCACCGCACCCTCACCAGCTTTGAGTACTACTGTTTGTGGTATTTTTACTGCTATTTGCTGATGTGATGAAATACACTCTGCCCTGTTCTTTCCTATTCTCTGCAGTGGTGAGCTAGCCCCTCGTTGCAGAGTGAGGCTTGGTGGAGCCTGCTCACCAGGGTGGCTTTACTTTCTCCCTGCATCTGCCCTTGAACCTTCCTGTGCTCTGGGCGGCCAGCGGCCTTCTTCTCCGGGGTCTCCTCAACTTTCCAGAGCACGCCCGTGGGCAGGGACTGTCAACCCCAGGCCAGGCCGGCCGAGCCAGGCCCACACCTACTGCTTCCCTGGCTGGACTCAGACCTGGGCTTCCAGGCGATGCCGCTGTCCGCGGCACACACTGCAGCCCTCACCTCTCTGGCCCCTGGCTCCCCCAAGAGGGTCCGAGAGCCAGCAGCACCAGCATTAGCTGGGATCTGGCCAGAGATGCAAGTTACCAGACCCCGGGAAGTGTAAGTGACCCGTACGGCAAATTAGAAGGTGTCTTTCCCCACCACGGCAGGGTGTGGTAGGCTTGGTGAGGGACCAGGGCTTGGTCCACCCCCACTTACCTGCCCACCAGGCGTCAGCCTGCACCACTCAAGGCAGCCCGGAGGGTTAACCTCTGAGGGTTCTTCCGGAAACCTCCTCACTAGATTTGAGAAAGGAAGGTAACTTCTGTCTCTCCATCACCAGCAAGGTCTCTGTAGGATTCCTTTCCTCTAAACTTAACACGGCACCAACTCTCACCCCACTGTGGGTACTGAGGTAAGCGCCACATGACCACAGATTTTCCTCATTTCATCGAAAGCTGGACCCTCCAGCCGATGCTGCCTCCCACCCCCACCCCCACCCCCTTCCGCCTCTCAGCTGTTGCTTGTGGCCTTGGAGCTGGACCAGCCCACATCTCGCGGGAAAGAAGCAGCTGACATCGCGAGAGGTGTGCAGGTGTCTACTTTGAGCCCGGGAAGAAGGACGAGGAGGATGGCGTCCGGGTGCTGGCTTAGGGAGAAGACCAGCTGCAGAAGAGAATCTACCTGCCTTGGAGTAACAACTGGAGAAGTGGAGAAGCCATGGGCCATCAGGTCTAAACGACCATCACCTGGAAGAGGAACTCAGCAGCAGCTTCTTCCTGGTGGTAAAGATCGTTAGAAAGAAGCAGAAGGTGACAGTCAGTGGTCCACACCCTGCTGCTGTCATCCCGAAATGTGAGAGGCGTGCTTCTGAGACGCCAACAAGGGTCTAAGAGCGATGTCTATTCTACTGCCACGGGTAGCTAAAGACGGTACAGAAAATTGTTAGGGTTATGCTTTTGTTCTGTCATTTAGTTTCTAAATGAATCTCCATGCTGTTTATAATCATCACCAGAAGTACTACCCTTTCAGCAGTAACCTCCTTGGTCTTCGGTGTAGATCTCCGGGGAGGGGGTGTGGGACTCCAGTGTGGGCGGAATGGTGGGGGGAGAGGCTTCCTGGGGGAACAGAGTACTGCCCCCCCAAGCCCCGTGGGGTGTGTGCTCTGTGTCAGCTTCCTCCCCAAATGACATCAGGCTTTTATGTTGCTGGTCAAATCAGAAGGCTGTGTAGCGGGCGACTCTCCACAAACTTCCTTTACCCCAGACACAAGCAGCTCACTCAAACCCAAGTCCACAGAATATACCCAGGGCCATTCCCACTCATGGACAGATTCTAAAACGACACCAAACAAAGAAACTCTTAAAGGAAGCAGGTACAGAGGTTGGGCTGCTTGTTTTGGCCGCTGCATGCAAATTTCTTTCTTTATAGGAAGCAGCCCTCAATCAAATAAATATTTAAATCAACTAATTAAAAGAGAATTTCAAGCCCTCTTAGTGGCTGAGTCATATCACAACAGGACTCTGTAAGGGTGGATTTCCTCCATAAACCAGCATCCAGGGTAAAGAAATCAACATTCTGAGTGATCACTATTTTTTTTTTTTTTTTTTTTGCGGTACGCGGGCCTCTCACTGTTGTGGCCTCTCCCGTTGCGGAGCACAGGCTCCGGACGCGCAGGCCCAGTGGCCATGGCTCACAGGCCTAACCGCTCCGCGGCATGTGGGATCTTCCTGGACCGGGGCACGAACCTGTGTCCCCTGTATCGGCAGGCGGACTCTCAACCACTGTGCCACCAGGGAAGCCTGTGATCACTATTTTTATCCAAAGGAGTTTTCCTTGTAGTTTTTTTTTTTTTTTTTCAAATTTCTCCATACAGTCCAGAGAGGTGTGTCTTTTTTATGTTTTATATAGTACCAGGTTTATGCATGACAATGATAATTCTTTGGAATCATTGTATAATTCTCTCTCACCAGAGTGACACTGAGTATAACACAGAATCATATTAGAACACAGGAGCATAAGCAAATGTAAAAGATTTGGAGAGTACTAGGTCACTGATGCCAGCACCACTGGAAGGTGTTGACTAAGTTCTGCACAGAGGTGTTGAGGTGACCTTTTATGAAACACAGAAAACCATGGTAGGAAGGTCAGGCTGATTCCCGTTCCCGTCCTGAGGGGCGAGCCCAAATCCATCCACACCAGTGTAAGTCCAGAGACTTCTGATCTGCAGAAGCCATGTGAATGGGGAGAGAGAACGGAAAGTAGGGGATGAACCCTAACAGTGCAGCCCTCCACAGTGGCAGAAGCTACAATTCTGCTGCCGTGCACGGGGTCGGGGGGACATGACAAGGTTCACCTGTGACAGAGAGGTCCAGAACTCCAGCCCAACTTCCCAGGAGACATGCGGCCAAATATCACCTGTGCCATACAAAAGTCTCTATTGCAGAAAGACTCAAGGAACGGGTTGACCAGACATCCCAGAGGCAAATGACCATGTCAGAGGTAATGTGCATTTCCACTTTGGCCAGATTTCATTCCGAGTCCCAGAGGCCTTACACACAATGTCTTTGGGTTGTCCAGACACCGACAGAAGGTCTGAAGCATCGTGTCACTCTGGAACCCTGGAGTAGGGAAGGGTACCTTTTTCATCCCTAGGACACATCATTCCCAGAGAGGGAATCAGCGATCTGGGGATGTTATTTACCCTCTAATGTAATTCCTCTGCAGTTGATTATTCTGTTGTAAATCACTCTGGATGTTATCATGAGACTCCTCTTTTTGACTTAAATTTTGCTTTCTTGAAAGTTCTTTTCCTTGGCTCTACTGAGTCAGCCCAAAATGTTGGTCTACTTTGTCCTGTTTTCAGAATCTTTGAGGACAACCATAAAGTTTAAATACTTTCATTTTCAAGCTTACCACATGGAGTTTTCCCAACTTTTCTTCCTACAGCCTGGGTTCTATATGTGCTTTGCAATCAGACGGTCCTGAGTTTGAAGACTTTGGGCAAACTACCAAGTCTCTCTGAGCCCCAGTTTTCTGTTTTTTAAAATGGGGTTAATGCTGTATTGATTATTTTTTGTTGCACAACGTTATGGGTGAAAAAGCATTTATTTAAGCTCGTGATTCTGCTGGGTGGTTCTTCTTGTTTAGACTGAGTTGGCCAATCTCTGCTGGGCTTGTACATGTGTGTGAGGTCAGTTGGCAGGCTGGCTGGTCCAAGGTGGCCTCGTTCATATCTGGCAGTCGGACATGACGGGGTGACTGGGCTACATGTCTCTCAGGATGGCCTGGGCTTGTTCACTTGGTGATGATGTGTTTCAAGAAGCCCCAGTGCACACACCTTTCCAAGTCTCTGCCTGCATCCCATCTGCGCACATTCCCCGAAGTAAGACCCATGGTCAGCCAGACCCCAGGGGTGGGGAACTGGACCCTGCTTCTTTATTGGAAGGCTGGAGAACTGTGGGTGTCTACAATCTGTCCCAAATGTCAACCACATAGTGATGACAGGAGGATTAAATGAGAGAAAGAATGCAAAGCGTGGGACACGGAGCTTGGCACATGGTAAGCATGCAGTACATCTTGGTCTTCCTCACCCATGACACTTCATTACCTGCTCAGCAGGGTGGGCCCTGTAGACCCCATCTCCACAGAACCTACCTGTCAGGGATGGGGATGGGATTAATTAGATTTAAAAATTGCCAGGTAAAAGTCTATTAGTTCTTTAGAGATACGCAGGATGTAAATTTAAGGTGTTATTACATGATTATGGCTTTCCCGTCCCAGCTGGGGCTGCAAAATCAAGACAATCAAATACTATAGGCCTTCTGTTCTATCCTTCTGATTGGAGTACCGGATAATAAATTTAAATGGAGAGACAGAAAAGTGAGATGACATCTTTCCTGCCAACTGTATCAGTTGAGAATTCAGGGCTACATTTTGAGAACTGTGTATCTTTTTCTGGGGGGAGACAAATGACTTATTAGTTTAGATTCAAGGGTTTCTGCAAGGGTGGTAAAAACAGCCCATCTATGGAGCTCATCCCTCCTTGGGAAACTTTATTGAATGGAATTTAATGGCAACCAGTTTCAGCCGAACTAGATTTTTTTTTTTCCTTCTATCTCTTTCCATTGTGTCTAAGTACATATCTTTCTTTTTCTCATCTATTTCAAAACATGATTGAAAAATATTGAAGTAATATTTCTCTTTCCCTTTAAAGATGCTTGTTCTAAGCTGAGAACCTCAGGGTTTTTACCCCCTCCCCCCAAGCATTTAATCTGTAATTTTGTAGGTTACACTCATTTGCAGATTTTGGAAAGTGCCTTTTATTCTTCTCTAAGTGTTAAAGCAATTTGGATTAATGGGCCTCGGACTCTTTGATACCCGTTTTTAAAGCATTTCAAAATGTGTAGTAGACGGTACCCTTTCATATGTGATAAGTAAAAATCTTGGCAGATGAAAGACTTTTTTTTTTGTTTTGTTTTTGCATAAAAGAAATCTTTGGAGCTGCAGAAATGCTGCAGAAAAACTGCAGAATTCTATAGCGTAATTTTCTTCTTTTCTCCTCTTTTGGGAAGGCTGCCCTTTGCAGCTGCTCACAGGAAGTGGGGAAGGAGACAGCATGAGGCCAGCACCACAGAGACGGGGCAAGGCCACTAGTCCCTGAGAGCTGTCCTGTGCTCTGCACCCAGTGGTCACCACTTGCTCCCCCAACCAGATGTTTACAGAGACTAATTTTCCATCTCACGCTCTTGGCATCAACGCAGGTTGACTCCACAAGGACCTAGGTTCTCTAATAAAGGTAGAGACCCCTGAGGGCTGATGGCCAAGGGCCAGGGCCTCTGTGCAGCCTCCTGAGCTGGAAGCATGGCCACTCAGGGTAGAAGAGGCACCCACAGATGCTACGTGCTCCTCTGATTAAGGACTGTTGGATCCCAGGTCCCCAATGTGCTTGAAGGGGGCCCACGGGAGTCCTGGCTGGACTCCTGGTCCAGCTCGGGCTTCCTGTGCATCTGCATCTGTGTGTCTCTGTGCCTATATTTCTGTCTGGCAGGAGGGATGGATAAGGGCGAGGGGGAAAAGCAGCACAAAAGTCACAGAGTGTTTTACTGCACTTGGTCATGGACTCATTCTTTTTCTTCTCTTTGACTGAGGCAAATGCCAGGATGAGGTGGATTGTAATGTGGTTCCTGTATGAGCAGAAACATCCCAGCCAGATGCCCAGGGCAGCTGTCATCAGCAGAGACTGAGGGGCTGCACGCTGGGGAGGGGAACTTGTCTGCATCCCTGGGCTCAGTGCCTGGGACATCCATCCTCAGCTTCATTGCAGAGTGGACAGAGTCGTGGTGTTTCAGAGTCAGGAAAGGCCCCTCCAGAGGTTCCTGACAGTAACACCACCAGGGACACATCTCATTGTTTTTCCCTTCCAGGACATCATGTTTTGAGAAAATTTGTTTATCACATGGCCCTAACCCTAACTCTAAATTTTAAAACACAAGGTAATTTTTGCCTTTTATGCTTATCAAGAAAATGGCAAGAATTCTGGGCAGTTGAAGTAACATCAGTCCATACAACTGGATCTTCCAATACATCCTCCCAAAACCACGGGCAAACAACAGGAAGGGCAAATGGAACCCAGTTTCCAGCAGAGCCGGATGACACAAAGCCTGAGTTTTAAACGACTCTGAGTGGAAAAATAAACGCCTAACCTCAGCTGACTGTTTTCCATGTTCCTGCCTCAAGCCTCTGGAAGGCAGGGGCAGCCTGCGAAAAACTAAGTGGAAGAGGGACATGGGAGCCTAGTGGTAGGACCCCAAGATTGACCTAAAGTCACTGAAGTTCAAACATGCCCTGCGAGTGAGCGTGACTGGACAGGGTGGTCTTCAAAGGGCATCGCTTCTGGGGGAGAAGCTCTAAAGCTTTCTTTGGAGGATGAAGGGAAGAAGCCCAAGAGAGAAGTTTGAAGGCTCTGCGGGGCAAGAGAGAAGCAGAACGTTTACACAGTCCCTCACTCATGCCCCTCCAGAAAAGCCCGAAGGCACACTTCCCCACACTGACCGGAGAGGTGCCCTTGGATAAGGAATCTTGTAAGCCACTCGGTACAATGACTATGGAAACAGACTAAAATATGCAAAACTATTATTACATAAAGAAATCGTCAGCTGATAAAACTCTTCCTCCAAATGATCCCAAAGCAGAAGATAACAGTAACATAACACTCAACACTGAATTAAATATCATCAAGCGTTTTAGGATCCATAATCCCACCTTGAATCAGAAATTCCAAAGGCAAAACCAGAATGAGGCAGAGATAGGAAGAAATGAAAGGAGAGTTGATTGATCTCAGGAAAGAAAAGGAAGAAAAAGACAAAATGATCTCAGAAATGAAAAATGAGTTGCAAGGTGCACAGGGAGAAAGACTCCCATGAATATTCAATAAGGAGCATTGAAGAAAGGAGGGGAAGTTGCCCAAAGAATGAAAATGATGTACAGAAAAAAGCAAAAAGGCTCAGAGAGAAAGCAATTGAAAGGCAAGAGAGGCAAACAAAAACCGACATACATAATCAGAAACCATGAAGAAGAAAAACAAAACAATGGAACAAAATTAATATTTAAACTATAATGCAACAAAACTTGCCAGGAGCAATAGGAAACTTGAATCTGCATATCGAAGGGACTCAGTACCTGGGGAAACTGACCAAGAACAATCGACTCCAACACACATCCTGGTGAAACAGTTAGAATTTAAAGATAAAAAAATCCTCAAGGCTTCCAAGCCAAAAGATCCAATAATTTAAAAGGGCGAGAGTGGAAGAGTCACATCATTGTTCCTAAAAAATGGCATACAGGTAAGGCAACAATTAAGCAGTATTTTCAGAAAAGTCATCGAAAATAGGAACCAAAGATTTTATATCAGGCCAAGTTATTCTTTACAGTTGAAAGTTATAGAAAAAGAGTTTTTTTTTTGTTCTTTTTTTTTTTGCGGTACGCAGGCCTCTCACTGTTGTGGCCTCTCCCGTTGCGGAGCACACGCTCCGGACGCGCAGGCTCAGCGGCCATGGCTCACGGGCCCAGCCGCTCCGCGGCATGT
>NC_041232.1:28292496-28299838 GCF_002837175.3 Physeter macrocephalus
CTGCGCCACCAGGGAAGCCCAGAAAAAGAGTTTTAAACAAACAAGAATGTAGGAAATCCTCTATTGGTGAGGAATCGACCAGAAGATAAACTTCATTCAGTCAAGAACTAAGGGGCGAGCGTCCAGGTTGGTGAATACGCGGATATTTGGGGAGAATGATGCTTTCTGAGGCAGGGCAGCCCCACGCCTTTTCCCCAAACCTTGCCCTGTGCCTCTTCCATCTGGCTGTTCCTGAGTTAATCCTTTCACAATAAACCTGTAATCTAATCCCTTTTGTGATCCAGCAAGAGGCCCACTTCCTTTGCCTCCTGCCAGGAGATTACCAGGTGAACGTGTCAAATCCCACAGAATATCACAGGACTGGGACCAGGTCCCTTCATCTCCAGATGGTTCACGAGTGCCAGCCACACCTCCTAAACCATAACCCACAGGACTGCACCCGAAATCCGCCCCAGAAAACCACACGCACGACCTGAGGCAGCACTGGAAAACGTCGATGCAAAAATTGCAGAACTCACAGGGGAGGGTTACGGCTTTGAGGAAGTGAAGGGAGCCTTAGAGACACCCGGGATAATGTCGAAGTGGCTCGTAGCATCCTCCGAGGATTGGCGCCCCCCCGGCCCGTCTCCCCACGGCTAAGTCTATAGCAGCCAGAACCGTAAACCCCCAAATGTAAAGCTGGCAATGAGTATCTGGGGGTGTGGTGAGGAGAGAAGTGAGATGGAACTCAAGGGAGGAGGCACCTCTTCCTCACGGGGCATCCTGAGAAGAGAGAGGCTGAGACATGCAGCTTCTCAGAGAACACAGCTGCTTGCCTGGGATGCCAACGGTGGCGGCTCCCTTATTTTTGCTGGTCACGCTTTCAAATCAGGGTTAAACTGACAAAAATAATTTAAACACGTTTACTTCTCTTGAACGTTGAATCTGTGAAATGCTCTTCCCTGTTTACAAGTTGGAGAAGTTGCAGATCGTTTTTGGTTTTTGTTTTGTTTTGTTTTGGGTATTTTGATACCTTACTGTGCTCCTGGGGGACCCTTTGTAAAGACAGCAGTCAGCTCTGCTGTAATGTCCTACCAGCTCCCTTGCTGCCCACAGCAACTCGAGCTCACATGTTCACTTTGATCTCTTGCATCACACCCTGCCCCCCGCCCCAGGTCCAATTCCATTCCTTCCATTTACAAGATGCTTTAAAGGTTCTGATTTTCAACAAATTAAAGCAAAAAAAACAACAAAAAAAACCCCAAACCAAAAAACAAACCAAACCCCAAATAAAAAAACCCACATGTGTGGCTTTCAAAAAAAAAAAAAAAGAACTGAAGGGATAAACTTCAATGACAGGACTTATAGTAAGCAGTTAATATATATAATTATAGATCGATCCACGAATACAAAATAAGTAAAAACAAGGGTGCAAGAATAATATTTTATATGCTACATGTTAATGTTATTGTTATATATTATCGCAAAAGAGAAATAATTCAATCAAAAGTGGAAGGAGAAGGGAGCAGAAAAGAAGAAAGCAGAATAACCTTACTGACTGTTGTCTAGCAATTAGTGGGAGACATGGTAAAAGATGAAAATGAAATAACTGGAGACTCTTGGCACTTAAAAAGGTGTGAGGGGCTTCCCTGGTGGCGCAGTGGTTGAGAGTCCGCCTGCCGATGCAGGGGACACGGGTTCGTGCCCCGGTCCTGCGCGTCCGGAGCCGCCTGTGCCCCGCAACGGGAGAGGCCACAGCAGTGAGAGGCCTGCGTACCGCAAAAAAAAAAAAAAAAAAAAAAAAAAAGAAGATGAAAAACTAAAAGAAGAAACATAGCACCTTCCCCATAATGTGGTGATTTTAACGTAAAATAATTTGAAATAGTTGAAAGTAAACACAGACTTCTAGCCATGAGAACAAATACTAAGACATCCCTTGTTTTTGAATAGGACAGCTCAGCAATATAAAGATGCCAGTTCTATTTTAATTCATAAATTTAACACAATCCTAATAAAAATACCAACCAATTTTTAAAACTCAGACAAGTTGATACCAAGCTTCATTTATTCATTCCCTTATTTGTTTTCTTTATTGACTCAGCGGTAGATTTACTGTGAAACTGATGAAATAAAAGCACAGGGGGTCCCTTGCTTGCATGGGACTTTCAAGGCCCTGACTTTTTTTTATCCCTAAGTTGCATTCTTTTTCTTCAGGTGGATCCCCCAAAGTAGCACAATGACTGTCCCCATCTGCAGAGGGGGATGGAGGCCTGGGGAGACCACGTAGCCGGTGAAGGTCACTCAGTGAGCCGCAGAGCAAAGTTCAACCCGGCACTGCCCCCTCCCCCGGCCCCCAGTCCCCAGCTGGGGCCGCGGCACACTTGGCTGTGTCCTGCTATCATTTTAAAACTGTACTAGCAGTTCATTCATCTTACACCACTACAAACTGCTGCTACTTGATGAAAAGGGAAACAGGATTTCTGTGCCTCTGTAGTTTGGGATATTTACTGGTTTGATTCAGATTTAATGAGTGGAAATAAAAAGTAGTTTCAGGGTCTATACATTGTCAGGTAATATATATTCAAAACAGGATATTAAAAAATTAAACATCTGCTCAGACACATTCACTTGTGTGGGAACGTTATTGCCTCGTTCTGATATACCTTGACTGACAAAATCCATCCCTCTGTATTTACAAATCAGGCTTTTCAGTTCTGGACAGCAGCCTTCCCCGAATGGATGAGGGTGTTAGGTGGCATCAGTCGGCTAAAAGGCCATTAACCACAAGGAAGATAGGAATTGGAGCAGAGGCCTGGGTGCAATGATGAGGTTAGGAGCACGCTTGGTGCTTGTTGATGGAAGAATTTATATTGGCAGCCATCCTTCACGGTTGCCACGCGAGCTGCCTCTTGCTCTCACCAGCGGTGAGAGCCCACTTGCCCCATGCCAAGGAGTTGGATTTCCAATCACATCAGTGATGCTGTGACCACGGGGTGACACGGCATGTGCCACTGTCATTACTCGAGCAAAGCAGGCAATTTTACGAATGAGGGGCATGGAGTCCCCTGCCCCTGTGGCTGGGCTCACCTTCCTCCAAGGAGCACCAGGGGTGGAACATGTGGACTGTCCTCTCCTTCCCAGGGAGAAGACCCAAGGCCAGAAAGCAGGGAAGTAGGTCTTGAACCTCTTGCTTTCTGGAGACCACACTTCCCCAAGAAGACGGACTTAACACCCTCTTTTCTGGAACATGAAAGCCCAGGCTTCTGCTCCCACAGCCAGGGCGTGGGGTGTCCAGTCCAGACTGTGAGGGACCTGGTCCAGCGGGACTCTGTGGAGAGGCAGCAAGCTTCCTACTTCCTATAATTAACTTGAGGGGGAGATGAGTTTCGAGTCAATGCTGTATATTTCTATCTATATTGGATATAGCTAATATGGCTCTATATAGCTCTACATCTAACATAGACAGTAATATAAAGAGACTCGTAGATAGTAAGTTAATGAGACAATCAATTATCGAAAAGACATTGGTGGGATAGGGAGGGTGGGAGGGAGACGCAAGAGGGAGGAGATATGGATACATGTATATGTATAGCTGATTCACTTTGTTATAAAGCAGAGACTAACACACCATTGTAAAGCAATTCTACTCCAATAAAGATGTTAAAAAAAAAAAAAAAAGAAAAGACATTGGGTGCTTGTTTGTGCCAAGTATCCTACTAGGCTCTGTGGGAAATTAAAACTGAGGTCAATATGCCCTCAAATATTTTTTTAATTGAATTATAACTGGCATAAAATATTATATTAGTTTCAGGTGTACACATAGTGATTCAACATTTATATACATTATGAGCTGATCACTACCATCACAGATGGTCTATTACCATCTGTCGCCATTTAACATTATTACAATATTATGGACTATATTTCCTATTCTGTATATGATATCCCTGTGACTTATTTATTTTATAACTGGAAGTTTGTGCCTCTTAATCCCCTTCACCTATTTTGCCCCCCCCCCCCCCCCCCCCGCAACCACCAGTTTGTTCTCTGTATCTATGAATCTGTTTCTGTTTTGTTTGTTTGTTTTGTTTTTTACATTCCACATATAAGTGAGATCATATAGTATTTGTCTCTCTCTCTGTCTGACTTATTCCACTTAGCATGATACCCTCTAGGTCCATCCATGTTGTTGCAAAGGTAAGATTTCATTCTTTTTTTTATGGCTGAGTAGTATTTTTATCCATTTTTCTATTGATGAACATTTAGGTTGCTTCCATATCTTGGCTATTGTAAATAATATGTTGCAATGAACACAGGGGTGCATATACCTTTCCCAATTAGTGTTTTTGTTTTCTTTGGGTAAATACCCAGAAGTGAAATTGCCAGACCACATGGCAGTTCTGTTTTTAACTTTTTGAGGAGCCTCCATACTGTTTTCCATAGTGGCTGCACCAATTTACACTCCACCGACAGTGCACAAGGGCTCCCTTTTCTCCACATCCTTGCCAACACTTGTTATTTGTTGCCTTTTTGATAATAGTCATTCTGAAAGGCGTGAGGTAATATCTCACTGTGGTTTTGATTTGCATTTCCCTGATAATTAGTGATACTGAGAATTTTTTCATGTGTCAGTTGGCCATCTGTATGTCTTCTATGGAAAAATGTCTCTTCAGATTCTCGGCCCAGTTTTTAATCGGATTGTTGGTTTTTAAAAAAATAGTAAGTTGTATAAGTTCTTATATACTCTGGTTATTAACCCCTTACCTGATATATGATTTGTAAATATCTTCTCCCATTCAGTGGGCTCTCTTTTTGTTTTGTTGCTGGTTTCCTTTGCTGTGCAAAAGCTTTTTAGTTTGATGTAGTCCCATTCGTTTATTTTTGCTTTTGTTGCCCTTGCTTGAAGAGATAGATCCAAAAAAATATCCCTAAGACTGATGTCAAAGAGCTGACTGCCTATGCTTTCTTCTAGGAGTTTTATGGTTTCACTCAAGTTTTTAATCCATTTTGAGTTAATTTTTGCATATGGTGTAAGATAGTGGCCAAGTTTCATTCTTTTGTATGTAGCTGTCCAGTTTTCCCAGCACCATTTACTGAAGAGGCTGTCTTTCCCCCACTGTATATTCTTGCCTCCTTTGTCATAGATTAACTGACTATATGTGTGTGGGTGTATTTCTGGGCTTTCTAGTCTGTTCCATTGATCTATGTGTCTGTTTTTGTGCCAGTACCATACTGCTTTAACATAGCTTTAGCAAAGCGAATTCAACAATACATTGAAAGGAGATCATATCCATGATCAAATGGGATTTATCTCTGGCATGTAAGGACATGTTGAACCAACAGCCGTAAATCAATCAACATGGTACGCCACATTAACGAAACAAAGGATGAAAATTATGCGATCATCTCAATAGGTGCGGAAAAAACATTTGACAAAATTCAACACACATTTATGGTAAAAACTCTCAACAAAGTGGGTATAGAGGGAACATACCTCAACATAATGAAAGGCATCCATGACAAACACACAACTAACGTCACGCGAACCCGTGTCCCCGGCATCGGCAGGCGGACTCCCAACCACTGCGCCACCAGGGAAGCCCAGAAAAAGAGTTTTAAACAAACAAGAATGTAGGAAATCCTCTATTGGTGAGGAATCGACCAGAAGATAAACTTCATTCAGTCAAGAACTAAGGGGCGAGCGTCCAGGTTGGTGAATACGCGGATATTTGGGGAGAATGATGCTTTCTGAGGCAGGGCAGCCCCACGCCTTTTCCCCAAACCTTGCCCTGTGCCTCTTCCATCTGGCTGTTCCTGAGTTAATCCTTTCACAATAAACCTGTAATCTAATCCCTTTTGTGATCCAGCAAGAGGCCCACTTCCTTTGCCTCCTGCCAGGAGATTACCAGGTGAACGTGTCAAATCCCACAGAATATCACAGGACTGGGACCAGGTCCCTTCATCTCCAGATGGTTCACGAGTGCCAGCCACACCTCCTAAACCATAACCCACAGGACTGCACCCGAAATCCGCCCCAGAAAACCACACGCACGACCTGAGGCAGCACTGGAAAACGTCGATGCAAAAATTGCAGAACTCACAGGGGAGGGTTACGGCTTTGAGGAAGTGAAGGGAGCCTTAGAGACACCCGGGATAATGTTGAAGTGGCTCGTAGCATCCTCCGAGGATTGGCCACCCCCCGGCCCGTCTCCCCACGGCTAAGTCAATAGCAGCCAGAACCGTAAACCCCCAAATGTAAAGCTGGCAATGAGTATCTGGGGGTGTGGTGAGGAGAGAAGTGAGATGGAACTCAAGGGAGGAGGCACCTCTTCCTCACGGGGCATCCTGAGAAGAGAGAGGCTGAGACATGCAGCTTCTCAGAGAACACAGCTGCTTGCCTGGGATGCCAACGGTGGTGGCTCCCTTATTTTTGCTGGTCACGCTTTCAAATCAGGGTTAAACTGACAAAAATAATTTAAACACGTTTACTTCTCTTGAACGTTGAATCTGTGAAATGCTCTTCCCTGTTTACAAGTTGGAGAAGTTGCAGATCGTTTTTGGTTTTTGTTTTGTTTTGTTCTGGGTATTTTGATACCTTACTGTGCTCCTGGGGGACCCTTTGTAAAGACAGCAGTCAGCTCTGCTGTAATGTCCTACCAGCTCCCTTGCTGCCCACAGCAACTCGAGCTCACATGTTCACTTTGATCTCTTGCATCACACCCTGCCCCCCGCCCCAGGTCCAATTCCATTCCTTCCATTTACAAGATGCTTTAAAGGTTCTGATTTTCAACAAATTAAAGCAAAAAAAACAACAAAAAAAACCCCAAACCAAAAAACAAACCAAACCCCAAATAAAAAAACCCACATGTGTGGCTTTCAAAAAAAAAAAAAAAGAACTGAAGGGATAAACTTCAATGACAGGACTTATAGTAAGCAGTTAATATATATAATTATAGATCGATCCACGAATACAAAATAAGTAAAAACAAGGGTGCAAGAATAATATTTTATATGCTACATGTTAATGTTATTGTTATATATTATCGCAAAAGAGAAATAATTCAATCAAAAGTGGAAGGAGAAGGGAGCAGAAAAGAAGAAAGC
Organism: Physeter macrocephalus; assembly: GCF_002837175.3. Lineage (NCBI taxonomy): Eukaryota > Metazoa > Chordata > Mammalia > Artiodactyla > Physeteridae > Physeter > Physeter macrocephalus. The sequence continues at coordinate 28,299,580 of NC_041232.1, forward strand.
AGAATAACCTTACTGACTGTTGTCTAGCAATTAGTGGGAGACATGGTAAAAGATGAAAATGAAATAACTGGAGACTCTTGGCACTTAAAAAGGTGTGAGGGGCTTCCCTGGTGGCGCAGTGGTTGAGAGTCCACCTGCCGATGCAGGGGACACGGGTTCGTGCCCCGGTCCTGCGCGTCCGGAGCCTGTGCTCCGCAACGGGAGAGGCCACAGCAGTGAGAGGCCTGCGTACCGCAAAAAAAAAAAAAAAAAAAAAAAA
>NC_041232.1:28302896-28316133 GCF_002837175.3 Physeter macrocephalus
ACCATCACTCTGATACCAAAACCAGACAAAGATACTACAAAAAAGAAAATTATAGGCCAGTATCACTGATGAATATAGATGTAAAAATCCTCAACAAAATACTAGCAAACAGAATTGAACAACACATTAAAAGGATCATACAGCATGTTCAGGTGGGGTTTATCCCAAGGTTGCAAGGATTCTTCAATATACACAAATCAATCAATGTGACACACCATATTAACAAATTTTAGAATAAAATTATGCGATCATCTCAATAGGTGCGGAAAAAACATTTGACAAAATTCAACACACATTTATGGTAAAAACTCTCAACAAAGTGGGTATAGAGGGAACATACCTCAACATAATGAAAGGCATCCATGACAAACACACAACTAACGTCATAATGGTGAAAAGCTGAAAGCTTTTCCTCTAAGATCAGGAAAAAGACAAGGATGCCCACTTTTGCTGTTTTTATTCAACATAGTATTAGAAGTCCTAGCCACAGCAAAAGAAAAAAAAGGCATCCAAATTGTAAGGGAAGAAATAAAGCTGCCACTAGTAGACGACACGATACGATAAATAGGAAACTCTGAATACTCCACCAAAAAACTATTAGAATGAATAAATAAATTTAGTAAAGTTGCAGGATACAAAATTAATATACAGAAATCTGTTAAGTTTCTGTACAATAATAACGAACTATCAGAAAGAGAAATTTAAAAAAAAAAAATCCCATTTACAGTTGCATCAAAAAGAATGAAATAACTGGAAATAAATTTAACCAAGGAGGTGAAAGACCTGTATTCTGAAAACTGTAAGACTTTGATGAAAGAAACTGAAGAAGACACAAATAAATGGAAAGATGGATTGGGAGAATTTATATTGTCAAAATGTGCGTACTACCCAGAGAAATATACAGATTCGACGCAATCCCTATCAAAATACTATTAGCATTTTTCACAGAACTGGAAAAAATAATCCTAAAATTCATATGGAAGCATAAAAAGACCCCAAAGAGCCAAAGCAATCTTGGGAAAGAACAAAACTGGAGGTATCATGCTCCCTGACTTCAAAACATGCCCCCATCGTTAAGGATCCCTCACATGGCACAAGCGTATGAACACAAGGAAACAAGGCCAGCGATGCAGAGACAAGGCACAGGCGAACGCGGAGATGTCTGCTGATTGCAAGTGCTCTGAGTAGAGGGGAGTGAGGAGTGACTGCCGGGGCAGGCTGGGGGACTTCCTGGAAGAGGTGGGACACTCGTGCGCCTTGAGGCGAGGGCAGGACACCACCGCGCAGGGCTTTTCTTCCTTCACCCCAGTCTCATAGGAAGAGGATTCACCCTGAGTTACCACCGACTTCCAGTGTGCACGTCGGAAGTGTTCTGGTTTGCAGAGTGGAGGCTGTGGGCTACATGGTGATGATTTACTGGCAAAATCCCAGAGCAGACACAGAGGCTTATATGTTGCCGCAGAACAGAAGGTTCACTTTGAGTAGAAAAGTTAGGCAGGAGGGCAGGAGAAAGGGAAGGAGGGAGGAGTCTCACCCATATTTACAGGATCGATTTGAACTCTTGAGCTGATAAAAACTGCCATGTATTAAGTACTTTAGGTGCTTTTCATACTGAATCAGTTAGAAGGTTTTTGGTTGCAAATGGCAGAAGACACTTGAAATTTGAATAAAAGTCACTTCATATAGACAAAATAGACCAGGGATCAGACGTGGCTTAATTGGGCTCTGGCTCAGCATCGCACAGCTCTGTCCCCTCCGCCCTCTTCCATGGTCAGCCTCTTTTTCAGGCTGGTGTCCTTGGTACCCAATGACCCTTACGGTTACAGGCCTCATGGCTTCTAAACAATCAGAGCAAAAGAAAATTTATCTTCCCCAAACCAGCCAAGTCCTGAGCTTCACTCTGATTGGACCAACCTAGGTCACATGATTGGGATTAAGCCAAACAAATCCATCCTGGTCAATCGCATCCAAACCCAAGGTTGCTACGTTTGGGAAAGATACCAGCGGGGCAACCATCATTAAGAGGGTCAGCAAGGTACACGTGATCTCATTTACTGAGAGATGAAGAGATGCAGGCTGATAGGCAAAGTGAAGGAACACGATCCCCCATTACAGGTATAGAGCTTGGATTGAATCCATGCCTGGGACTCCCCAGCTCCTGCTGCAATCCCTGTATCTTTCCGCCTCCCATGGTGAAGTGTACGGCCGATTGAAGTTAGGGCATCTCTTTGGGCAGCATGTGCTGGAAATACGCAGGAATCACACGGAAGAGAAATGACAGAAGGAAGAAAGAGGGTCTGACCCAGGAGAGGGGAACTGCAAGGCCCTGCCGGGAGGGGTGAGGAGAGAAGGGACAGAGAGCAGGGGTGATGTCAGAGAATCTCTCTGCCGAAGGAAAAGTCTGGGGAGAGGGCGCCTCTTGGAATCCAGAAGAGAGAGAGTCCAGGTGGCCGTGCAACAGGCAGGTCAAACCTGAGGGCTAGGAACTTATACCCAGTAGTAAAATACCCTGTTTTGTAGAAACTAAGAAACCATCCATTCTAAGATGCACCCATTTTGTGGATCACTAAGGAAAACTGCCAATAGAACGGACACAATGCTTTTTCAGCACTGCAAATTTTTCTTTATATTTATTGAAACCGCTCTTTTGGGCTTCATGGACATGGATTCTTATCATATGTCACTCTTGTGCTTACGTAAGATGGAACAAATCAGCGAAATACTTCAGTTAGTGTGTTTTCAAAACCTCTCCCCATTCAGTACCTACATCCAACTACATGGGATCCCTTTTGGGTTCAGGGCACGGGCCCGTGGTGACTGGGCCATAGGAGCAGTAGAGATGTGACCTTTCTTATAAGGTGATTTCCTGGCCCTCAGCTGTATCTCTAACAGGGATGGGCAGTTCTTTCTCCTTTCACCCTGGGTGGCTGGCTCCCTTTGTTGGGTCACGTGGCTGTTGTTTTACAAGAAAATATGAAACTGCAATGTGAAATATTTGCTTCCCTGACATCAAATTTACATCCCGCTGCTGTGTGTCTGTGTTCAACACACACACAATATTTTTTTCATTTCAAGGCCTAATCATAGTGTAATATTTTTTAGAATATTTTAAAATAGCAATGAAATACGTTGGGTGTAGGAACAACACCCATAACACAAAATGTGACGACCACAGGAAAGCCTTGGATGGAGTAAGCACATGCCTAGTTAATGTCAACCAGGGCAGGTTGTCACATCTGTCACCTGCCTGCCTGTGTTATAAGAAATGTCGCCATCTGCCTCCTCAAATGTTCATCTTTGAATCGACTCAACATGGTGGTTACATAAGCATGTCTTCCCGAAGGCAGGGCTCACAGAGAAGCAACTGGAAGAGCTGTCAGTGGGTCCAGCGTGCACGTCAGAATCACCTGGGGACTTAAAAATGACCTACGCCCAGGCCACATCCCAGAGACCCTTATATATCCGAGGTCTGGAGTGGGGTTCCTGCATCAGAATGGTTTAGATGCTCCCCAGTTGATTCTGATGTGCCACTAGGGTTACGCGTCTGCAGAAGGTGGATTGTCCCTGTCCCTCGCTCTGTGGGGCACCTGGGAGCAGTGTCCCAGTTGTCCCAGGTCCAGGGGTCTTTAGGTTTTGTTCCGCAGCCCTGCCTCCCAGGGGGACCAGACCTGAGACATTTGTGTGAGTCTTCATACCTCAACACATACACATGGCTCTGCCCCCGTGTGCACACCTGAAGACCCGCTTCTCTTGTGCAACTCACCTCCCGTAAGGATGCCTGGATACCTGGCACGAATCCCCCCAGCACACCTGGGCATCCCGGCTTTCTGTGTGAAATCCAGTTGGACCTGCGTTTCCTGCTCAGACGTGGTGATTTGTAGCAAGTACTCTCCTTCCTCAGTAGACGACACTGGCTGATCACAGTGCCCTGCAGCCCAGCTGGGTAATACCTGCAGGTGGGACACTGCAGCCCATCCTCCTAAAGCCCCTCCTGGGCACGGAACACAAACTTATATGCAGTGGAATTGGAAACTAGGGTCTCCAGCTCCCCAGCTGATTCCTGGAAATGGGAAAGTGTTTGTAATTAAGTGGAGGAGGGGCGGCTCTTGCGGCCAAAGCTGCCAGCGGTCAGAAGGGAAGAGGCTGGCACCGGGGAGACCCCTGTTTAGAATAAGGGGTGGGGGGTTTCTGCCTCCTGCCTTGGCGAGCTTCCCTTGTGAGCACTTTTCCTTCTGCGCTACTGTCACTGATCTCTCTGCATCTGGGACAGGAGCCAAGTGCTCTGACCCTGATCCCTGGGTCCCTCCAGACGCTCTGTAAACTTCCTGCTGTTGTGTCCACGCTGGGGACATCCCAAACACACACACTTTCGAGAATTGTCAAACCCGAAGCAATGGTTTGCTTTACTCAGCATTTCAACCAGGTTCTGATGTGAAAACCTTCCATTTATTACTTTTGGAGAAGAAATTAATTCTCTAGAGCAGAGATTAACCTATGGTCTAAGGATGTGATTTGTGGGAGTGTGTGTACTTGATTTTTAAATTTTTTTTTTTTTTTTTTTTTTTTTTGTGGTATGCGGCCTCCCTCTGTTATGGCCTCTCCCGTTGCGGAGCACAAGCTCCGGACGCGCAGGCCCAGCGGCCATGGCTCACAGGCCCAGCCGCTCCGCGGCATGTGGGATCCTCCCAGCCAGCGGCCATGGCCCACAGGCCCAGCCGCTCCGCGGCATGTGGGATCCTCCCAGACCGGGGCGCGAACCCGGTTCCCCTGCATCGGCAGGCGGACGCGCAACCACTGCGCCACCAGGGAAGCCCTAAATTTTTTTTTTAATAGTTTTTCCTCCAGCTTTTTTGAGGTATCACTGACATAAAGAATTGTACATATTTAAAGTGTACAACAGGACGATTTGACATGCATATACTCTGCGGAATTATTATCACAATCACATTGACTAACACAGCTATCACCTCACATAGCTACCATTTTTGTTTTGCGGTGAGAATGCTTAAGATTTACTATCTTAGCAAATTTCAAGCATATAATAATACAGTATTATTAACTATTGTCACCATGTTGTCTTTTAGATCCTCAGAACTTATTCATCTTATAACTGAAAGCTTGTATCCCTTTGAAGGTTTATTGTAGTGTAAATCCTTACATGTACTTGCTTTTTTAAATGAGAGAGGGCTTAACTGTTTTAGATGCTCGAATGGGTGGGTGACCCCCAAAACAGTTAAGAACCATTTTGTGTGTAGGAAGGCTCATTTGATTTTGGGATTTTGTCTCCCACATTGATGTTAGGACACTGAGGTTGCTTTGGGAGTTTAACAATTTACTGAGGGGTGATGTGGAGTCTAGTGTCACAGGGAAGTATACGTTAGAGGTGGATGAGGAAGAGACAGGAAAACACAAGGACGGGAACATAAAACAAAACTAAGACTCGAGGCCAATACCAGCATTATTCACAAGAGCCAAGAGGTGGAAACAACCACTATCCGTTGACGGATGAACTGATAAAAAAACGTGCTGTAAACACACAGTGGGATGTTATTCAGCTTTAATGAAGAAGGACATTCTGACACATGCTACAACACAGATGAACCTCGAAGACATTATGTTAAATGAAATAAGCCAGACACAAAAGGACAAATACTGTATGATCCACTTACACGAGGGACCTAGAACAGTCAAGTTCATGGAGACAGAAAGTAGGATGGTGTGCCAGGGGCTGTGGAGACGGAGCGGGGAGTTGTTTAATTGGTCAGGAGTTTCAGCTGGGGATGATGAAAAATTTCTGAAGATGGCTGGAGGTGATGGATCCAGAACAGTGTGAATATACTTAATGCCACAGAACTGTACGCTTAAAATGGTTAAAGTGATACATTTGATGCTATGGATATTTTCCCGCAACAAAAAATACTTTTAAAATTCTTAAGGCCAAAGTCAATATTCCAGTGTCCTGCATGCGTGTTTCCAGGGGATGACAAACTTTGCTCTAAGCTTTGCAGCAGCCAAGTCTCAAGCATTTTTCCTTGCAGAGTGAGGGGCTTACCTGACTTATGAAGCAAAACACTTGGTTATAATGGTCACTTAGGTACTGACAATTAAAACCAATACCTATTACACGGTCATTTAAATGTGTGACAATTTGCTAATGCTTTTATAAGCTAATGGGACAGGAAAGAGAAGGTGAATTATGTTTAAACCAATGTATATAATTTAAAATGAGGGTAATATCTGATAAATTGGTGTTTTATGAAATAGACAGAGACTCTGAGATAGCATGAATAAGGAAGGGGACTTGGGTGGATGGACACAGACCCCTCGTTAAATCAGCAGTTGACGGGAAACCAAGCGTTTTGCCGCAGGCTGGGCAGGGAGAGCCTGCTCTCGGTCACGGACGCCACAAATCCAACAGGTTTCCAGCACCAGGAACATCTCTCTTCAGCCCAGGGAAGGCCGCCACCAGCTTCTCGGCTTTGCTAACCAGCCAGGAGCCATTAGTCTGATGATCCAGGATCCGATGGTCCTGGAAGGATGCAGAACCCCTACGAATGGCCCCTGAATTGCAAATTCTCTTGCCAGGCTGGAGCAGACCCCCAGGAAAGCAGAGCTGTCCTTGCTGGCCTGGATTGTGTCCTGGCCTGGCTCCAGCACAGAGGTGCCCGGAGAGTGGATCTCACCTGGGTTGCTAGTCCTGCAGCCCCAGTCTCCGGCTGGCGTCACCTCTCAGGGTGAGTTCTAGGTTGATTCCCCGTGTTGTCGGCTCACACTCCCTGAAGATGGCACGTGGGCCCCAAATGCCATCCTGAAGGGCTGTCACCTGCTCTCCCAGGGAGGCCAGGGTGCTCCCTCGAGCCAGCTGCACTCTGGGCCTGAACTCTCAGGAAAGGACCCCTGCATCTCCACCTAGAGATCGCCCCCCAGCTGCCACCTCCAGGCTGGACCCACTGTCCTGATTCAGTGCATGGGGGGGCTGGGTGGGGAACTACTCTGTTGAGCTACTCCATCCTCAGGTCCCGTGACCAAGGCCAGGGCGGGCTTTCCCCACCTCACAGGCGCCGCTTCCGCTGGCCGGTGGGAAGCAGGGCCAGCCTGCCCCTCCCCTCCCCCCCACTGGGCTTCCACCGCAGGAGCAGCCCCCAGTGCACGAACTCAGCCAAGGGGGGCAGGTAGGAGGAGGGGCTTCAGTCCAGCCCCCCCTGTGGCAGGACCGCAGCTCCTCCATCCTTCTTCAAGGTCAGGGCGGAGAAGAGCGGGTGCTGGGCGAGGTGGGTGCAGGACGGACAGCTGTCGTTCAGCCTTCTGGCCCACGGAGGCCTCTGGGCTGCAGCGCTGCAACCTGAGAGCGCAGAGCTGAGGGGCCGAGTGAAGCATCTCATTTCCACACTCCTCCCGGGCGGCCAGCGGACTCTGTCCAGCTCAGAGGCTCAGGAGCGCACGGGCACCCCTCTGTGCTGTCGTGCGTGCCCGGGTCTGAGCGGCCGTGGGAAGCCCAGGGCAGCCCATGACTCTGCTCTGGCCCCGGGTGCTCCTGGTCTGCATCACCAGCAGCATCATACTCCGGGAACCCCAGTTCTCTCAGGCAGTTTTGGTCCGTTTTCCAAGGCCACTCTGAGTTACGCTGCAGTGAGCCTGCCCCTGGCATTCATCACGTGTCCACGGCTCACCTGTCCCAGCTGCCTTTTGTTTGTCCCATGAATTCACTGCAAATCTGCTGTGTCCTACATGGGAGTGGGAAAGAGAGTCCTCTGTGGGAATGCCCTGGGGTAAGGCTGCCAAGGCTGGACTGGTCACAAGACAGCAGTTCATCTCCAAGCAGGGGGAGAAAGGGAGGGAAGAAAAGAACCCATGGATTTTTTGAAATACGCCAACTGCCAAGAAACACATGATTTTGTCCAGATGCGCAAATTAATACAGAGAGCTTAGATAAACTACCCAAGATCAAACAGCCAAAGAGCCATGGCTTGAACCTGGGAAGTTGGCTCCAGAGCCTGGACCCTCCGGGAAGGCCTGGGGGGGCACATGGGTGCAGCCCCTCCCCACCAGAATTCAAGTCCTGCCGTGGCCCCTTAGCGATGGTGCAACCTCAGGGAAGCCATACCCCCTCTCCTCAAGGTCAGCTCTGTGCCTGCAAAATGGCGCTGATAAAACCAGCTTCCAGGGGAAGTAAACGGTGAGGTCCACCTCAGGGCTGGTGAGGACAAATAGCCCCAAATCCATTCTTTTCTAACCCAGGAGCAAGGGCCAACTTTCAGAGGTGTTCTTAATTAAGTTAGCTGGGGTAATTCGATTTTCATTCTATTATTTTTATGAACAGAGAGGGATAAAGGGGCATCTTAGTGTTGCTTTAAGGAACCTCCGCAGGCCGCCCCACACAGTGTCTGAGGCCCAGTTGCGGCCTTATCTTTGTTTACGGGCCCAGCTGGCCCCTGTCTGAGCTCATGGCCTGGGGGTGGGGCTTGGGGGGACCCATCTTATTCATGGAAACAGCTGGAAGAGCCTGGGGTCCAGGCTGGCATCACCCCCAGATACAGCAACGAAGATCAACTTCCTCTACACCTGCCCATTGCAGTCAGTTGCATTCATAACATTTTATTTACCACAATTTTTTCTTTATCCACGTGAAAATCTTTGGGTAAATAAAATTCCTTATGTCTGCTACCCATATGGGCTGCAGTTTACATTCATGTGGCTCTTTTAATGGTTACTATAGCCTCCTATTTCACTTGGTCCTGAACCACATCCGTGTGGGAAAAATAGAGAAGATGCTGCCTTTGGACAGGCTGGAAGGGAGGCCGGGAGTGGAGGCCACGCAGGCAGCAGCGGGTTATGGCTGGCTTAGATTCATTCCCATCTGACACGGGCATCGTGGACTTTGGAACAGAGTTTCTGCTCTTAGGGGAAGAGGACGTGGAGTGAATTGCTGTCCTGTTCTTTTTCTAAATACATCTGACAAACATCCAATGACATTGGGTTTCTGGGATTGCCTGTGACTTAAATGATGCCGTCAGGTTCTTATGACTAGAGAGGGCTGGGGGACCACCCCGTTTCTCTTACAGGAAAACGTGAGGAGTCAAATGGTGACGTGCTTCCCTCCACCACTAGCATGTGAGTAGGAATCATTTTGAACTGTGTGTGTTAAGCTGCATCTTTGATTTAGTGAGTTCTAGCGCAGTAACAAGAGCCGGAAGTTCAAGGTGGGGTCAGAGACAGGCATCTGGTCCAGCCTCTCTTTGTCAAAGCTTCCTCAACTTCTTCTACAGTGAGGGTTCACGGAAGAGAAGGCCCAGCAGAGATGGAAGGATGTGTCATAAGTATGATCCAGTCTATTTCGGGCTGATGTTCTCTGCCTGACTCGCCTGTTTCCTGAAGGATGAGATCCCACGGAGAGACACAGTGAGGGCCCCAGGGTGGGGGGCGGAGGGGGGCTGTGGGCTGGAAGGATCCAGAACAGGTCAGGCGGGCTTAGAGGTTTACGCACGCAAACTCGCCTTACCTCACCCCTCTATGAGTCACCTGCATGTGCGCCTCATGCTGCTACGAGAAAAATCAACACTCTGAAATCCTACAGAGGCAAACCTAAAACCCACCGGTGTTACATGAAGAGAAGAAACCCCAGGCCTGGGGTTTTCACTCTGTTATCCTCAGAGCCCCTGGCCCTAGAATTGGTCCTGGGACCAGGGGACAGTGCAGAGAGAGCGGCTAAGGGTGACGACTGAACCTGTATTACAGGCTGCAAGTGAGCCTTGAAGGCTCCAGCAGCTGGAAGATTTCTCCTTCACCCTGAGGCATTGACTTCACTTGGAAGGGAAGGAAGAAAGTGTTTTGTTTTGTTGGCATTATTGTGTTAAAATATACATGACAGGGACTTCCCTGGTGGTGCAGTGGTTAAGAATCCACCTGCCAATGCAGGGGACACGGGTTCGAGCCCTGGTCCGGGAAGATCCCACATGCCATGGAGCAAATAAGCCTGTGCGCCACAACTACTGAGCCCGTGCTCTAGAGCCCATGAGCCACAACTACTGAAGCCCGCGTGCCTAGAGCCCGTGCTCTGCAACGAGAAGCCACCGCAATGAGATGCCCGTGCACCGCAACAAAGAGTAGCCCCTGCTCGCCACAACTAGAGAAAGCCCGCACGCAGCAATGAAGACCCAACGCAGCCAAAAAAAAGGAGAAAAAAAATATGTATACACATGACAAAATTGATCATTTTAACCATTTTTTTGTTTGGTTGGGTTTGTTTGGATGTTTGTAAATTCAGATTAAATTTTGTTTTAGAGATGTAATTGACATATAACATTGTATTAGTTTTAGGTGCACAACATAATTGTTCCATATATATATATATTGTGAAATGATCGCCATAAGTTTAGTTAAAATCCATCACCACACGTTACAATTTTTTTTCTTGTGATGAGAACTTGGAAGATCTGCTCCCTTAACAAATTTCAAATATGCAGTATTATTAACTATAGTCCCCACATAAACTATATTTATCTTATAATTGAAAGGTTGTACCTTTTGACCCATTTCACCCACTCCCTGACCCGCGGTGGTGATGGCTGCATGACAATGTGAATGTACTTAATGCCACTAAACTGTATATTTAAAAATGATTACACTTTTATGCTATATATATTTTACACCGAAAAGGAACAATTGAGGGATAACTGATATGCACAAGGAACCAACCTTGATTTGGGGCCAGAGGAAGCAGTTGCACAGATGGAAAGAGAAACAGGAGCAGAGTTGCTGTGGACCCTGGTGTCCACCCTTCTGCACGTTACTCCCTTGGACAAAATTGGGAAACCTCTGCAAGAGCCCAGCTGCCTCATTTTCCAGTTTAGGAAACTTTAAGTTAGCAAGACCATTCTCCCTTCTTCCAAACTGCCTGTCCACTACCGGTTTAATTCTGATCAACCAACTACCATCCTGGATGAGATTCTACAAAGCAGGTTTGAGGTCTGTGGGGTGAGCCCTGGACCCTCATGGGGCTGCAAGTCCTCTATGTTCAGAGCACCCCTGCCTCTAGCCTCCCTAGCCCCTGCTCTCCATCACCTTGAGCGAGAGGCCCGGCTAGACTATTCATCAGGCCACGGCGAGCTATGCTCCCTGACAGGCCTGATATGGGTTGACCTGTGTCCCCAAAAGATATGTTCAAGTCATAACCCCCAGGACCTGGGAATGTGACCTTATTTGGAAATAGGGCCATTGCAGATGTAAATAGTTAAGATGAGGTCATAGTGGAGTAGGGTGGGCCCTTAATCTAATCTGAGTGGTGTCCTTATAAGAGAAGAGACACACGGACACACTGGAGAAGACGGCCGTGCACTGACAGACGCAGAGACTGAAGATAATTGTAAGCCAAGGAGCCCTTGGGATGGCTGGCCACCAGCAGCAGCTGGGAGAGGCAAGGAAGGATCTTCCCCCACAGGTATCAGAGGGAGCCCGGCCCTGCCGACACCTTGATTTCACACTTCTAGCTTCCAGAACCCAGGCAGTACTTTTCTGTTGTTTTGAGCCCCCCGAGTCTGTGGTGTTTGTTATGGCGGGTCCAGGAACCATGCCCACCTGTGCTGGGTGGGAGGGCCTCACAGGTGGACAGGCCGGTGGGCAAGTTCAGAGCTTCACTCAATCACAGTTCACGCTCAGGGTGTGTGTCTTATCCCAGTTACATTATTCACAATGTCTCTTCATTATTTTTATTTTTTTAAAGTATATTTTATTTTATTTATTTATTTTTTTCTTCTGGCTGTACTGCACGGCTTGCGGGATCTTAGTTCCCCGACCAGGGACTGGCCCCGCGCTCTCGGCAGTGAAAGTGCCGAGTCCTAACCGCTGGACTGCCAGGGAATTCCCTACAATATCTTTTAAAGTTGCTTCACTTCTTAGTGTTAAATATATTATAAAAGGAAGCTGTATATCCCCACTGTACACCAATCCTAGAGAGAAAGTCTTGGTGATTGATGGAATCATATGTTTTTAGAGAGATTGGGATAATATTATACTACACTAAATTTGGGAAGTCACTGTAAATATACGGACTTAAAAGCAACACCACCGACAGTTCTGTTGGAAAAAATGTCCCAACAACGACAACGGAAGTAGCATTTCTTCCAACACTGGAAGCTCACGTACACTTGTGGGCCCCAGAGTTTGGTCTCGGAAACTCTTTTCCAGCGGAAAGAAAAAGACAAAATTGGGTATTGAATCCATGTTTTGGAGCAAGAATAAAAAATGTCAGTTAATATAAAATACAAAATAATGAAGTTATTCAAAGAAAGGGTGAATTTACTAGAATATGTTTCATTCATGTTATTTTTCATAATGGAAAAGTGTTATCTGTGCTATTCGTGGATACCGTGTTTCTTCGGTCAGCTCCTGTCTATTTGTCAGATGTAGATATGGAACACAGCAGAAGCAGGAGGAGAGATTGAAACTGACGAGTCAGCTACAGTCATTCCAGCATAAGAAGGAATGATGCCGTGAGCAAGAGTGGACAGCAAGTTGGTAAGTGAAGTAGCCATGGGGAGCTTTACTGATCTCGCCAGTTAACTAATACCCAAGCACATGTTCCTAGATAACAAAGTAGCCAAATGTCCTTACAAGAAGAAAGCAAATCCCACATATACTCCCTCTTCTCTCAAGGAGTCAAACCCTTGGCAACACCACTAATTACAGGGAGTTAGTAATAAGACATACCCAGCTATGGTAAGAGACCAGACTAACACATCTCCATGACTGCACACAAATAAATGCATACAAACCATAGAGGCCACTTTATTCCTGGAAAAGACTCCAAGTCCCAAAGTCAGCCTCGTTAAGGAAGACAGGAACCTAAATGTCCCCTGATATAACAAGTGCAGCTTCCTGGCAAGAAAAAGAAACTCACCCCAATGACCACTGGCTCCGGTTTGAATCAATTTGGTCTGTTCACCTGTGTCCTGACCAAGAATCAACAGGTCACCAGCTCAAGGCCTGGATCTCCTAGGGGGATCAAGGCAATATTCTTTTACTTTGGGGTCTGGTAAAATTTCCAACATTCTAGAAAGGTGCAAAATATCAGTTATTGAACTGATAGAGTTATTGAAATCCTAAGACAGTGTAAAGCATGTGACATTCGTGATGTGCAATAAAAAGAGTGAGGATCAAAAAAGGAACAAAACGGGGCTTCCCTGGTGGCGCAGTGGTTGCGCGTCCGCCTGCCGATGCAGGGGAACCGGGTTCGCGCCCC
>NC_041232.1:28316279-28318879 GCF_002837175.3 Physeter macrocephalus
GGAGCCTGTGCTCCGCAACGGGAGAGGCCGCAGCAGAGGGAGGCCCGCGCACCACAAAAATAAATAAATAAATAAATAAAAGGAACAAAATGAAAGCCATGGCATCAATATCTTTGTCACTTGTTTTGGTGTAAGGGCATTAATCAATTTTGTGGCTTTTATATTTTTTGTGTGACCATTTTGCATTTAAAGAGTCCGCATATCGAAGGGAATTAATATGTTAGACTTGGGATGCCTAAAAGTGCTGGGGTAACTTGGTAATATAGGGTTTTTATTGATTGGGAACATTTATTTTGTTGAATCTATAATATTTATTAGTTGTAAGTAATTGTAAATATTTAGGGCAAAGTTGATTGTCTAATATCTAAAAAATGTTAATCGTTTAATAAATTCCTAAGATTAATAACTGGGACGTTGCTTAAATTACAATTAGTAGTGACTATTCCTCTCCATATGCACAGATGCCCCTCTGACACTAAGAAATCCATCAGCACTGAAAATGGAAAGCCAGAGCTTTTCTAATACATAGTGAAATACTCAGAAATATGATAAAAATAAATGTTCATCTTTGCACCAGCTACAATTATCACATGAACCATCTGTGGTCTGTGTGCCATACTTCGGGGAATAACCCCTGAGCAGAAGGTTCTGGAACCTAGGGGGTAATAAAGAGCATTGATCTACACCTTAAAATTTCTAGGCTACAAGTACCTCTTTCTGGAAGCTCCTGTTAGGTACCAGAATTGGAACCTAAGTCAGAGATACAGAATTATCCTTGAAACCTACTAGCTTAAAGTAACAAATATGTATTATCTCACAGAGTTTCCGAGGGTCAGGAATCTGGGAGCAGCTTAGGTGGCTGGTTCTGAAAAGGTCAGATTTCCTGATTAAAAAACTGGGGGAACAGGGTGTCAAATACAGAGGCGGTGAGAAGGATCTCCCCAGGAGAGAGAAAGCAAACCCACCTGTTCATCCCTGATACTGTCCTAAGCCTGGGACTTCAGAGATGGTTCCTGCCCCCAGAACCTGTCTCTTGAAGGCTTGTTTCTTTGAATTTGGTGAAAAGGAGGTGAGAATGGGTGTGGAGATAAATGCATTTATAGGTATGAGGGTGGATCATTTATTTTTCCTGTGAAGGAGGAAATAAAGCCATTGTTGCAGTGTACATAGTTTGAGTGTAGACAGTCCTGGATTATTTGATGGGGAGTTGCAAAGGAAAGATGGACACCATAAATATACTGCGGCAATAATATGCCCATTTGCATATTTTTTTCTAGCAGCTCTCAGCAGCTTGGGTATATTAAAGAAAGCAGATGGTTAGGTTTCTTTCTTTGTTTATATTTAAAGTGTGTTTCTTATAGGCAGTATGTAATTTGGTCTTGCTTTTTTAATCCAATCTGATAATCTTGGACTTTTAATTGGGCCATTCAGCCCAGTTACATTTTAATGTGATTACTGATGTAGTCAAGTTTAAATCTACCATCTTGCTCTTTGTTTTCTATTTGTCCCATCTGTCCTTTGTTCCATTTTTTCTCTTTTCCTGCCTTCTATTGGATGAATCAAGTCTTTTTTATGATTCCATTTTTATCTCCTTTGTTGTAGCCATAACTCTTTGTTGTGGCATTTTGGTGGTTGCCATGGGGTTTAGAATTTAATCTTTAACTTATCACTGTTTACCTCCAAGTGATATCCTACCACTTCTGCACCAGAAGAATCTTACAGCAGGATACTTCTGTTCATCCCCTCTGTCTATCTTCATGTTATTGTTGTGATACTTTTTCCTTCCACCTATGTTATAAACTACACACTACATTGTTATTATGTTTTAAAGTTAAACAGTCAATTATTTTTTAAGGATATTTAAATAACAATAAGAAAAGCCTTTTATATTTATCTAGGTACTCACTCTTTTCAGTGTTCTTCATTCCTTTGTATAGATGCAGATTTCCACCTGAGAAACAGCCTTCATTTCTTATATTCATAGATCTTCTGGTGATGAATTTTTCAACTTCTATATCAAAAAGTGTCTTTATTTTACCTCTGTTTTGGTAAATATTCTTGATGGGTATAGAATTTCAGGTTGACAGTTTTTATTTCATTCAATACTTTACATTATTGCTCCACTATCTTCTGGCTTGCATTGTGTCCAGAAAGAAGTCTGCTGTAATTTTTATCTTTTGCTGCACACATTCCCCCCCCACTCCCACCTCCCTGGCTGCTTTTAAGATTTCCTGGGATTTATCCCAGGGATGCAAGGATTCTTCAACATACGCAAATTAATCAATGTGATATACCATATTAACAAACTGAAGAAGAAAAACCATATGATCATCTCAATAGATGCAGAGAAAGCTTTTGAAAAAATTCAACACCATTTATGATAAAAAACTCTGCAGAAAGCGGGCATAGAGGGAACCTACCTCTACATAATAAAGGCCATATACGACAAACCCACAACAAACATCGTTCTCAATGGTGAAAAACTGAAAGCACTTCCTCTAAGATCAGGAACAAGACAAGGATGTCCACTCTCGCCACTATTATTCAACATAGTTTTGAAAGTCCTAGCCATGGCAATCAGAGAAGAAAAAGAAATAAAA
>NC_041232.1:28319833-28320654 GCF_002837175.3 Physeter macrocephalus
AAAAATCTGAAAGAGAAATTAAGGAAACACTCCCATTTACCACTGCAACAAAAAGAATAAAATACCTAGGACTCAACCTACCTAGGGAGACAAAAGACCTGTATGCAGAAAACTATACGACACTGATGAAAAAATTAAAGATGATACAAACAGATGGAGAGACATACCATGTTCTTGGATTGGAAGAATCAATAATGTGAAATGACTATACTACCCAAAGCAATCTACAGATTCAATGCAATCCCTATCAAACCACCAATAGCATTTTTTACAAAACTAGAACAAAAAATCTTAAAATCTGTATGGAGACACAAAAGACCCCAAATAGCCAAAGCAGTCGTGAGGGACAAAAAAGGAACTGGAGGAATCAGACTCCCTGACTTAAGACTAGACTACAAAGCTACAGTAATCCAGACAGTATGGTACTGGCACAAAAACAGAAATATAGATCAATGGAATAGGATAGAAAGCACAGAGATAAACCCACGCACCTACGGTAAACTAATCTATGTCAAAGGAGGCAAGGATATACAATGGAGAAAACACAGTCTCTTCAATATGTGGTTCTGGGAAAACTGGACAGTTACCTGTAAAAGAATGAAATTAGAACACTCCCTAACACCATACACAAAAATAAACTAAAATGGATTAGCCTGTAAGACAAGACACTATAAAATATAAGAACGGACACTATAAAACTCTTAGAGGAAAACATAGGAAGAACACTCTTTGACATAAATCACGGCAAGATCTTTTTTGATCCACCTCCTGGAGTAATGGAAATAAAAACAAAAATAAACAAATGGGACCTAATGAAACTT
>NC_041232.1:28321342-28342377 GCF_002837175.3 Physeter macrocephalus
GGAATGAAATTGGGTCATTTGTAGAGACGTGGATGGATCTAGAGACTGTCATATAGAGTGAAGTAAGTCAGAAAGAGAAAAACAAATATCATATTATTAACGCATATATGTGGAACCTAGAAAAGTGGTACAGATGAACTGGTTTGCAGGGCAGAAATAGAGACACAGATATAGAGAACAAACGTATGGACACCAAGGGGGGAAGTGGTGGGGTGGTGGTGGTGGTGTGATGAATTGGTAGATTGGGATTGACATATATACACTAATATGTATAAAATGGATAACTAATAAGAACCTGCTGTATAAAAAAGTAAATAAAATTCTAAGATTCAAAAAAAAAGAGAAAAAAATGGTCATATGTGATATGTAAACAAACAAACAAAAAAAGATTTTCTCTTTGTCATTGGCTTTAAGCAATTTGATTATGATGTACCTTGGTGTAGCTTTCTTCATGTTTCTGGTGTTTGAGGTTTATTAGGCTTCTTGAATCTGTGGGTTTACAATTTCCATCAAGTTTGGAAAATTTTTGCCATTATTTCTGCCTCTCTTTTTCCCCCACTTTGGGGCGACATCAGCAGTTCACTGATACTTTGATCATTTTTGTTCAGTCTTTTCTCTCTGTGTGTTTTATTTTGAATGATTTCTATTGATGTCTTAAGTTCTCATTTTTTCTTCTGCAGTCGAATTTGCTGTGAACCCCCTTTGGAATATTTTTTAAAATCTCAGGCTTTGTAGTTTTCACCTCTTAAAGTTCTACTTGGATTTTAAAAAGTATCTTCCATGTTTTTGCTTAAATATGCTAAATCTTTTCTCTGGATTCTTAGTCATCTGCAATAATGTTATAAAATAACTGCTTTAATGTATTTGTCTACTAACTCTATCATCCATATTATTTCTGGGTTAGTTTCAACTGATTGTTTTTTCTCCTCTTTTTTTGTGTGTCACATTTTTCTGCTTCTTTGTGTGCCTGGTAATTTTGGATTGCATGCCAGACACTGTCAATTTTACTTTCTTGGGTGCGGGATATTTTTGTATCCCTATATTCTTGAGTTTTGTTCTGTGGTGCAGTTAAGCTACTTGGAAACAGTTTGATCCTTTTGGTTATTGCTTCGCTAGGCAGGACTACAGCTGTGTTTAGTCTAGAGATAATTTCCCCACTTGCTGAGGCCAAACCTTTCTGGGTTCTCTATCCAATGGGAATAGGAGCTATATGGCTCCGTGTGAACTCTGAGTATTCTTCCTTCCAATCTTTTTGAGTCGTTCTTTCTTTGCCCTCAAGTCCTTTCCATGTTTATCCTGATCAGTACTTAACTGAAGACTTGATTGGGACAGTGCAGATGTTCAGAATGCCTTCTCTATGCATCATCTCAACTCTGCCACTCTGCCCTGCAAACTCTAGCCACCCTGGCTTTTTTGAACTCTCACTTCAAATAAGGGAACTCTCCTTTCAAATAAGGGAGACCACTGGGTTACACCTGGATTCCCCCTTCCTGTACCCATTACCTGGAAATTCTTTCAAGGCTGTTAGCTGGGGGATCCTAGGGTTCATCTAACTTGTTTCCTGTTCCCTTCATTATTTGATGTCCAGTGTCTTGAGAACCATCTTAAAAAATATTTTTTCCCCCAATTTTTTATTTGTTTCAATTAGGAGGGTAAATCTGGTCTTTGCTACTCTAACTTGTCTGGGATTGGAAGTCCTGGATGGAGTTCTCTAAATCTGACCATTTGTAGGCTAGATATGAGGGAACTATAAGGAGTCAAGAGCACTGAGGGTGTTGGTAAATCTGGATGAAGTGATGCATCACAGGGCTTAGGTTGTTCTGGGAAAGAAGGTAAGAAGGGGAGGCTCGCCCCGAGAATGGCCTGGAGGGCTTCATAAATTCAAAGAACAAGGATGGCAGGGATATGGCAAAGAGGAAGCTAGCAGTTGAAGAGGCTGGGGTCGGAATTTGGCAAGTTGAAGATTTCAGAGGTGAGGCCATTCCAGGTGACCAGCTGCAGGCTGTGGCCATCCATCAGCTTGAGTGGCGTATGAAGGGCAGCTGTTGAAACTGAGGAAGCATCTACTTGGGGGAGGTCCAGAGGGGCCATTTCCTCGGGAGGTGGGGGGAAGAGAACCTCATGGTAATCAAGGCTATGGAGTAAGTTCCTTTACATATCAATAAAGGTTCCTTAGGGCACAGTAAAAGTGACTAGAGGTAATGTCAGCAGAAGAAGCTGGTAGGAAAAAAGTACAGCAGGACGGAATGGACAGCACATGAGAGGATTGACCTTGGCAGACAGGCTTAGCATCCAGGGATAAGATTTACTGTGTCCAGCTGACCAGCCCACAGAAGGAGAGGTCCAGCTGGGGTGGGGGTCCGGGGTGGGATGGCAGGTGGCAGCCAGCCTCCAGATGGCCTCAAGGATTCTCACATCCTGGGATTTGTGCCCTGGTGTATCCCCTCCCACATGGAATAGGGCAGACTTTTGTAACCAATAGGATATTGTGGAAATGACAGGGCATGACTCCCAAGGCCAGGTCATAAAAGACCTCTGCCTTGCTTCCTGGGTCACTGGGAGAAGCCGCCATCATGCTGCAAGGACACTTGGGCAGCTTGTGAAGAGGCCCATGCGGAGAGGACTGAGGCCTCCTGCCAATGACCAACCCCGACTTGCCAGGTGTGTGTGAGCCACCTCGGAAGTGGATCTCCCTGTCAAGCTCTCAGATGACCACAGCCCTGACCCAACACTTGGACAGTCTCTGCATGAGTGACCTTAGAGGCAGAACCATCCAGCAAAGCCACTCCTGAATTTCTGACCCATGGAAACTGCATGAGATAATTCAATGTTCATTGGTTATTTAGTATTTGAATTTTGGGGCAATTGTTATTCAGCAGTAGATAACTGATGCTGATTTTGGTACCCAGAACTGCTATGTCCTAACAAAACCTAAACATATAGGCATGAGTTCGCATCCAGGCAGTGAGCAGCTGGTGGGCAGCTCATGCTCGGTGCCAGTCACTGCGGGGTCACCTGGTTGGCTTGGGGTAGCAGCTGGGCCTTCTGAGAGCATCGGGCACAGGACGACCCCTGGGGCCCACCTACCTGGAAACACACAGAGAATGGAATCTGGGAAATGCAGTCCAGGGAGGCCAAGTTGACACATTACAGACACCACAGCACCCGAACTGAAAGCTGTCACAAGGCTGTCCTTGAGCAGGACCGTGTCAGGAAGTCAGGGGGGCAGGACATCTGGCTTTCACAGCCATCATAGGACGCAACAGTGAGGGGAACCCTGGGTACAGAGAGAAGACAGAGAAGGAACACAGAGCCGAGAGGTCGGCCTCTTTTGTTTGCAAAGGGCAGAGACCTTTGCTGTGTGTGGAAGGTGACGGGAATCCCGACCTGCAGGAAGGCCTCGTGGGAGATGAGAAACAGCCACCAGATGTTCCTGCTCTCCTATCACTATTTCTGCTAAGAGCTGAAACCGAGGGAAAGGAAGGTAAAAATCCTAGAGATTCACAAGTCTGGCGGAAACCACTGCTCCCACGTGAGATGGGGTTTGATCATGTAAGGGTGGATGTGAGCTGCATCTGCACACTCAGTCTCAGGTGGCTTCAGGCCCTTGCTGAACCGGCTTTTCCTTTCACCCGAGGAGTGAAGACCACCACGACTTTGTCCAAGAGGGCTGAGGGTGCCACTTCCATCACGGCCCTGCCTGCACACAAAGTCAGGCATCCGAACCCATTCCTGTACCCCTGGAGAGGTAGACAGCAAGCGCTTTTTATCTTTTAGGAGCTCGTCCAAGAGAGTGGGGTGGGGGTGCTGAGGGGCCACTGTCCACGGCGACCTGGGCAGTGAGGGGCTTGGTCTAGACTCACTGGGCTGCGGCCAGCTCTTCCCGAGCGCGTGGGTCGTGTAGTCAGAGTGCAGCAGAGCAGGGAAGGCCTTGGATGCAGGGTCAGCCTCGGTCCCCTTGATGGACAACCTTTGATCTTGTCATTCTTAGTCCCTGAGATCCCCAGAGTGGGCAGGAAGCCCCCCATTTTCCAGAGCGGGTGATGGGCCGTCTCCTGTCTCAGGAGGAGGGGCACTTCCTATCCCGAGTGTCATAAGAAGGAAGCGGTGCTGGGGCCACTGCCCCTACCTCCCCCCCAGGCCCTGGAGGCACCTGGCACTGACGAGCCTGGGTGACATTGGACAAGTTACTTAATCTTTTGTCTCCAGCTGTCCGATGGCTCGATGGCTCCATACAGTCCCCGATCACACTGTTGGGTTGGGGAGGAGACTCTGCTGCCACTTGGG
The DNA here is from genome assembly GCF_002837175.3 of Physeter macrocephalus. NCBI lineage: Eukaryota > Metazoa > Chordata > Mammalia > Artiodactyla > Physeteridae > Physeter > Physeter macrocephalus. Next base: position 28,325,630 of record NC_041232.1, read on the forward strand.
AAAGCGCCTGCAGTTTCCAGCACAGAACGGGCGTTCGCCAAAGGTCCGTCCCTACCATCTACTGGCCATCCCTTCACACAGCCTGGCGCTCAGTTTAAACTCAGCGTTCGTCCTCGGCCCGGCTTCCTCCTTCTTCAGAGGCCAGGAAAGCCCTCGGGCTGCGGTCTTTCCCTCCTGCAGGAAACGTCTTGTCCAGCTTGGTGTCCTGCTCAAATGCATCCCGATCGTGGGACCCTCTAAAGAGCGTTCTCTCAGCAAGTTTCACGTTTGAATGAGGCTTGGAGAGGGTAGACATGACTCCCAGGCCACTGAGATCAAACAGAGAAAGGCAGAGGCTGCTCCTGGTCAGAAAGGCACCGCCCTGGCGTCTGGCCCAGAGCTCCCGGTAGCGGCCTGCCCGCCGGGCGGAGTTCACCGGCTCCGGCCTCTGGGGCTTGTGCGCCAGGGGAGGCTCCCAGGGTGGGCCTCGATTTCTCACTGACAAAAGTTCTCTCTCCAGAGTCCCAACTCTACCCGCTCCAGGCCAGCAGACCCGGGCACGATCTCTCTGCCAAAGGCCCAGAGTGACCGGAGCTGCCCCCGCCGGGGTGCCAGGACACTAGGCAGACACCACACTGGTCACGGGTCTTTATTTATTGAGTTGAGAATTCACACAAGGTAGCATCATACAGTAGTAAGTCATTTCCAGGGCTGGATAAAAATGATTGTCACTCACCGTGCTTCACGAAAATTTCTTTTAATGAATAAATAATTTGATGAAATCAAAAATATTTACAATATAAACACATGGAAAAGCTTCAGGTCTGTGAATCTGATCATCGATCTCCGCCTTTCTGAACTGAACGCCTCCCAAGCTTTTCCCTTGGAAACAATACAAATCTGATAGAAACAACAGCTCGTACATCTCTTTGTTCGTTATATGTTTATCTGTTAGTCTTGGAAAGCTACATATATTATGCGACATGTTAAAATACAAATTTTAACTAAAATAATATATTACCATAATGCCAGGTAGCATTCTCCACAGAACAAAAATGTACACTCAGTTGTAACAATAACAAAGGTTCACGGGCCACAAAATAATACCCCAAAGGTAGAAATTCCTTCATAAGAATATAATTGTGCTCTTCAATCTACCAGCCGTCCATGCTGCTCTACGGAGCTGGTGCCTAGGAGGACAGGGTTGGACCACTGGATGCTGAGGGTAGTTTTCCATCAGGCAGCGACCGCCAGGAACCGGGCAGGGCAAGCAGTTTTATAAACACTTTCTTGGGCTCTTAAAAAGAGCCCATTAGGCAAAGCAAAATAAGCATATCGAGAAGTCTTCATCTCATCGGCACAAACACCATGGCACGTCCTGGCTTTGCAGGATGAAAGGTTTGTGTGCAGGGCTGTGTACGCCGTCAGCCAGCATTCAAGTATTCTAGGGCTACCTCATAGCAGAACTTGTACTGATCCTGGAACACAGAAGGGACAAAATGTCAGCGTGGCCATAGCGGGATGCAGTTTCTCTGAAAGCAATGATGCCAGATTAGGGTTTTAATTGGAAGCAATCAAACTGAGAAGGATGTGAATCAGAAACGAACTGGGAAGTCAGGGTCCTGAACCACACACATATTCGCCGTTTGTCGATGTTTCCCACAAGGCCGATGAAAGAGGTATTTTGATATCTATGCTCATTAGAATTCCTGGAAAGTTCTAGACAACTGCAACACATATCTCTGTTTGTCCACACGTATGTGTTCACCTGTTACATCAACATCCTGAGTACAAATTATTGGAAAGCCAAGAGGTGGAAGGAAAGATAATGAGGGCTGGGGACATGCCTTCATGATTTGCTCAGTGAATGAACGCGGCTTCATTCCTGGACCAGCTTTACCTCTGACTGTCAGTCAGCAGGATTTCCTCCGTTTTATGAGAGTTTATTAAGCACCTCTTAAGTACCAAGTGCCTTGCCCTGGTCCCTGACTCTGAGAAGTCCGTGTCCAACGAGGAGGATGAGACGGGAACCCAATGGCACTCACGAGGCAGAGCTGAGCAGGGCCCACGGACGCTCCCCGACATGGGTGCAGCGGAGGCGGGAGCTGAGCTTCTTAAGGAAGATGTGCAGGGGGTGGCAGGTAATAGGGGAGCCTGAGGACGTGAGCACGTGAGCGGGGGGCGGTGGTTATGTGTCCTGGTTTGCCCGGGACAGTCCCAATTCATGCCTGTTGTCCTGGCGCCATCGTTACTTGTAGGCCCTTTCACTCTCGAAAGTGTCCCAGTTTGAATGATAAAGTACGTGGTCCTCCTAACTGTGGTCCTCTAGCAAGCATCCCAGGCGGAGGCGACAGGATAAGGAAAGGCACAGAGTGGGGACGTCTGATGCCCTCTGGGAGCCACATACCAGTTCTTGATCGGGCAGCGAGCTCATTTCTCTTGAGCACAGAATTCTCAGATCCTGGACCACGGCCCGAGCAAGCCCCGTGTGAGGTCCTGGCCCAGGTGGGGTTTCAGGTGGGAGGGGAGGGCCTTCGGCACCTGTGTTTATGCCGTGAGCTGACGGATGCTCACCTGGGTGTGGCCTCTGAACCGAGCGGAGGGACACGGGGGTTGAGGACGCCTCCATCTGCCCCCTGGCAGCAGCCCAGTCACTCAGCAACTGGCAGGCCCTCCTCCCCCTCAGACGGAGGGAGGCCTTCACCAGCCGTGTGGTCAGGACCACTGTCTCACATCCAATATGACAACCACGACCAAGGAAATGCACCTCTTACTTTGGGGTTTGCCAGATTAATTAAAAAAAGAAATTTCCTTTTTTTTTTTGATATGGGCCTAATTAGTCACCGCAATTTTCTTTCTTCACCTACATTTTGTTCTCTAAATGCCCCTCTAAACAGACCTATTTATTTGAAGACAAGGGCCATGGTCTCTCCCTCCGTGGATAATACACCACCCTTAGCAAAGAGCCTGGCACACAGCTGGGGGTCAAACACTGGTTGTGTATGTAAATGGTGACCAAAAAAATGGGTTTAGCAGCTTTTGAGTCAATCCATTTAACATTTAAGGCTAGAGACGGGGGAATTCAAGATACAGCCTCAGCCCTCAGGATCCTACAATCTAGAGGTGAGGACAAAGTAAACAGGTCATTCAACACACTGAAGGTGCCACAAGGTTGAACATCGATGGCAGTAACACCCGCCAGACTAAAATACAAAAGACAGACAAAATCAAGTGCTGGTGAGGTTGTGGAGAAGCTGGAACCCTCCTACACTGCTGGTGGGACTGTAACATGGTGCAGCCCCATTGGACGACCATCTGGTGGTCCCTCCGAAGGGTCACCCTATGACCCAGTGATTCCACTCCTAGGAGCACACCTAAGGGCACCAAAAAATATGTGACACTACAACTTTCTGATTCACATTCCAGGATTTATTATTTCAGGGTTTGATACTTTCATTTTCAGAATATCTAAAAGAGATCATTTGAATTTCAAAATTCTTAGGCTGTCAGCTCACTGGGCTGATGCTGGCTATGGAGTGCTCCCATCACTTCTCTGTTTTTGTGAATTACACAGAGAATTCATTTTTCTTTTCATGGAAAACTAAGAGATCAATCCCTTCTTGCAGAAACACGATCAATCGCTTCTTGCAATTAGTTTCAGCGTCGACTATGAACCATCCTCTTAACGCAGAAAAATGCACTTAGGGGGCCATGTGGCTGCCGGTCTCAGGTCACGAGGCAGGCGAGGAAACCAGGAAACCAGAGGTGAATCCCTCGGGTTCACCCTGAGGGATGGCTGTGGTAGGGGCGTCACTGAAGGTGCCCGGTCATAGGCATGACTATGGTTTTCAAAACGAATTCTTTCTCTCATTTTATCCCGCCTAAGCAAGCTGCCAGCCCCCATAGACTCTGTGATGACTGGTTTCTGAACCAGAAAAATAAGGCGAACGAGCAGAAAGGCCACGAATTGCCGCGTCCCCTCCCCCAAAAACACCTCGAGAAATGCCTGAAATCTTCCCACACTGCAAACTGATTACACTTGATCACCGGGTATAGGCCCGTCTTTGGCAGTTTCCCTCTCAGCTTCCTTGCTTTTGAACAGTATAATTAAGCCCCATGAGCTAGCTCTGTGCTTCAGGGAAAAAAGAACATTTATGCCTTGGTCCCAGAATCTCCCGATTTGGGTGACATTAGCTGTCACCCGACATCTTTGTGCTGACGTGAACATCTTTGTGCTGGACCGTAACCAGGGCAACAAGCTACTCCTCTTGAAGACCCCTGACCTCACCTTCACTCCAGACCCACCTCTTGTTTCCACAAAAGGGGAGAAAGTGAAGTTTGAAAGGGCACCCAAAGTGAGGTCACGCCTTAAAGGTCCCCGCTCTCGGGGGGGGGGGTGGCCCGAGGCCACGGTGTCAGCGGGCGGCTGCAGGGGGCTCCCCTGGAGGGCTGGACGGTGCCTTTGTCAGCACGGGAGCCTGTGTCTGCAGAATGGGGCCCTACGGTCAGTCTGTCGCTTCTAACACCCCACGTCGCCTAAGAAGATTCAAAGAGAAGAGTCTGCACGGCTCACCTGGGGCAAAGCTTCCCTCCCGCGCGCACCTGCTTTTTGAAACTAGCACCAGCTTCAGTTTCGGCTGGATCCTTGCTGACAAATCCTTCAGTCTGGGAAAAAAATCCTCTGACTGACGCGCCTGCCAGGAGGGGAAGTGGTCCCCTTGAGCCAATAATCCTGGGTGGGACCGTTTGGTTCAATGTTCCCAGCGGGTCACACTGGGTGACCAACCATGGTGCCCAGGAGACCCCTGGGAGGCAGCTGCCCGTCTCTGACGACGGATGGGTGGGTCATCACCCTCGTTATAGCTCTGAAAGAGTCTGAAGCACTTCCTCCCTCAAAGCCCCTGAACAGTGCGTGCAGCTGGTTCCCTATTCAGACCCGTCCGCCTGTAGCCGCCGCCTTCTGGGTCCCAGGGGGCAACTCGGGGGGACGCGGGTCCAGGTACAGAGAAGAAAAGTCCGCTCGCCCAGCAAATGTTTACTGGGCCCTCCTTGGAGCCAGGAGCTGGGGCTGGGGGGCGGCGGGGGGCTCCGCCTCCGGAGGATCGGAGTCTGGGGTGGGCGGGGGCACAGGGCATTCACACAGACTCCTCGAGAGCAGGGAGCGCGACAGCAGGTCAGTGGGCTCAGGGCTGCGAGCCTGGGGGGATGCATGGCAGGGCCCGGCCCCAGGGGACGTGGATGCCACCAGTGTCCCAGAGACGGGCCACACGGCCGGTGGGGGCACAGCTCAGGACGTGAGTGAGCCTCTCTGACGCCCCCCTGAGGCCTGCATCCTCTGCTGCAACTCACACACCCACACACACCTACACACAGCCAGACACATGCACACCCGCCCACACGCGCACGCCCCCCCCCCACACCTATACACCACACCTAGGCCCACACGCCCCGCCTTTCACATAGCCCGTCAGTTTCCCGTGAGCTCGCAGGCAGAGGCTTAGGGGGCAGTTTACACACGTGAGTGGGAGAGTCAGCGTGCCGTCCGCACTGGGGAGGCTGCAGGGCGGGGGTAAGGCCCTGTGTAGGAGTGCCGGGCCAGCATGTTATGTCAGTGCAGGGAAGATGGAAGGGGGCCCGGGCTGGGTGGTCACCTCTCCGTCACGGGAGATCCCGGCAGAGGTCTGAGTGGGAGGAGGAGGGATGGAGAGGAAGCTGCTCGGCCTCGCCCTGCAGCCCACATGGCAGGCCAGGGACGGCCTCTGTGTCCTCCTGAGCCGTGTTTCTTGCCCTGTAGCACATCACGCGGGCTCTGACCGCCCTAATCTTCTGGGCCGCAGCCTGGCATCTGTGTTTGCGAAGCGCCCCAGGTGATCTCATGTGCAGACGGGCCAAGGGCCTTTCTAGACTAGCTACTAAGTTCCTTAACCTCGGCTGCACATTAGGCTCATTTGGGGCGTTGGTACCAACGCTGCTGAAAAGCCAGGCCCACGTCAACTGGATCAGAGTCTCGGGGGTGGGCCCAGGGCTCAGAACTTTTTAAAGCTCCCGTTAAAGAAAAGTCAATTTCATAGAGACAGAGACTAGAATTGTGGTTGCCGGGGGAGGGACAAGTGGGGTGATGCTGGTGAGGGAACAGATTTTCAGTTGTAAGAGCAGTAAGTTCTGCGGCTCTAATGTGCAGCACGGTGACTAGAGTTAATGATGTGGAACTGTACCCCTGAAAGTTGCTGACCGTCGATCGTAAGGGTTCTGACCACACACACAGTCAGCTGTGTTAACTCTGTGAGGCCACAGATGTGCTGATTATCGTGCTCTTGGTAACCGCTCTATAACACGTACGTATGTCACATCAGCACATTGGCCAAAGCTCCCACCACCTCCCAGGGGATAATATGTTCCTCTAGGCAAGATCTGTCCCCTAAAGGCTGTTTCTCTGTTAAAAAGGAGGCCTGGGAACTTCAAAAGCCAAGTGTGGAAGCAAAGGTGGGAGAGGACTGTTAGTTGAAGCAGCAGGTTTTCCAGCAACTGTACTAGATTCAAAGGGGCTCAGAGCGGGCGACCCCGTCCGCCTCTGACCAGGCCGATAGCGCCAACCTCAGGCTGTATTGTCGTGGCCTGCTCCACACCCCTGCCCCACCCCCCTGGAACCCAGGCCTTTGATGGGGGCTGGAGCCTGGCTGAAGAGGTGGATAACTGAGAAGCTGGCCTGAAAGAGGGGTCAGGAAACAAACCCAGCGGCCCCTGCTGCATCAAAACATCTAGTCTTGTGTTAAAATGATTTTGCTTCCTGGCAATCCACTGGCTCTCCCCTGGAGCCTCCACACCTAAACATTTGAAGAAATAAATCCACAGGGCCTTCTGGCTCCCCCTGGAGAGTGCCGTGCTTCGAAACGCATAGGGAAGTTTCCAACTCAGAAGCAAGTTGGAAAAATAATGAGCTGTAAGGGGAGACGAAGACAGGCACACCGACCGCCGCGGAACATTCATCCGGCCCTGGCAGGGAGGGCGTGGCAGCAAATTTTGGTGTCTGAATGGAAGGGGCCCCCAATGAGCAGACCCAGGGGCACCTGGCGGGGCTCCCCACGCCCACCCGCCTACCTCCTGGGGTGCGCTCCAGGGCCTCCTGGCTCCCGCTTCATTCAGCGCAGAGGCAGCTAGGAGGTACCTTTTCAGCTGCTGGTACAACATTTTGTGCTTAGGAGAAACACAGGTCTTGGGTGGCCTTTTATGCCCAATAAAATTATACCAGATTTTATCTCCTTGACTTGAATTAATTAATTCTCTCAGCCAACACACACATGTACGAGTACCAAACTAAACAGAAATTGTACTCACAGGCAAAAACAAACAAGCCAACGACAAGAGCCCTGATTCAACTCAGGAAGCTTCAAACCCACTGAAAAGAGCATCGTGACATTTTTTTCTCTGGTCACCAGATATTATCCATTATCCCGCCAGCAGGCACTGTGACAAGTTTATCAGACATTTTTCTCAGGAAACTGTAGGACTCTCCTACATTTCTCAGCCACTGAGTCGACCCTAAAACTGGTTCTGACCCTTGGGATTTGGGGCATCCAAGGATCCTATTTCTCTATCAGAATCACACACAACTACAGAAACACCCTGGCTATTATAGGAAAGTGGGCTGGGATCAGAAGCTTCCTTCGTGTAAAATCACCCCTGTCCTGTAGTCTGCACTGCGGATTTGGGAAAAGCCACGTTGTTCCTGCCCATAAGAATTGGTGAGTGACGGAAGCTGTAGCCAGAGCCACTGGGGGAAAGGCCTGGAAGGGTCTGTTTCTAATGATCTGCTGAGTTCAGGCTGCAGTGAGAGGGAACTAACATTTTTAAAAAAAATCAAGGTCAGCTTTTTTCAAGTACCAACTGAAGTTTGGAAGCAACACACCCGTCCCTGAATCAGGGCGTTAAATACCGAATGACATCGCAGTCGGAATATTTTCATTATGCATTTGTTTCCATCCTCTGTCAATCTGCTTATCTGTTCTAAACTCAGGCCACCTCTAACTGCCCGACTGGCCTTTTCTCAACTGCCCTAAGCCCAGAAGATGGAGAATTCCATGGTGGGGGAACTCTTTAAAATTCGGGATCGGGGGGGTCCCGAGGAGTGAGAGAGTTCTCTGACTAGTGAAGTCCGGGCGTGGAATGTGAGGGTCAGCCTCCCGGCCCATCCGCGTGACATGTGGGCCGTGGGAAAGGCACTTACGAGCGCCGTGTGTATACATGCTGCACTCCGGCGGCCCCCTCGCCCTCACCCAGCGCTCGTTTTCAGGGACCAGGCCACACCGTGCCCCGTAGACCCCTCCGCTCTCAGGGACCAGGTCTTTCTCACCTGGGCAGCTTCCAAAACACTCTCACACATATCGTCACGTGGATGATCTCAACAAACCAACACTCTCCCTAGTTTACACGACTCAGGCTCAGGAAAGTGGAGTCACGTGCCCAAGGCGACTTCAATAGCCAAGGTACTTTGTCTGAGGTCACTTCACTCCAATGAGCAGAGCTGAGACTAGAGGGTGGGTTTGCAGGGGGCGTCCCCAGGGCGGGGCAGGGAGCTGCCGTGTGGGGGGCAAGATCCTTTCTTCACAGAAACCAACGTGGTAATTGCTGATGGTTTGAGAGCCTGCACCTGGCCAAACAGGTGCCTGTTTATACCAAATTCCCTGGGCAGCGCGGTGCTCCTGGGAGCGGAAGCAGCTCGTGGGGCGCGAGGCACGACAGTGGGGGAAGCAGGGCTTTTGCCAAGCAGGGCTCGGATGCGGCCATCACAGGCAGGGGCCGTGGCTGCTTCTTCAGCCTCAGCTTGAATCTCAACTCCCTCTTTAGTCCCTTTATTACATTTACAATTTTAACCCCCTGCTGCAGTGCTGTGCACCCAGGACGCAGGCTTTCCAAGCTCATCAGTGATCCCGTCGCCCCCGCCCCCGCCCATTCTCCCCACCTTGGGATCAGTCTTACTGTTTCCTTCCGATCCTTCCTCCACTGACAGAGAAGCACAAAAACCTCATCGAAAAGCTTCCTCCTTTAAGCTATTCTCCTATTCTTGAGTCTCAGTGGTTGGCATCTCAACAGCTCCGCACAAAAAAGAGATTTCATGAAATACTCTAAGAAAATAATTCCACATCATCCTTTGTTTCTCCACCCCTTTCATCCTTTCCTCAGATACGGCCACCGTAATTAAATGCAATCGTCTGGATGTCAAACTCCAATTCCCAGCTTTGATAAATATTAGGTGATTAAGCTATTTATAAAATATGTAATTTGAAAATCTGGCATTTCATGTGCTATGATTATTTCTTCTCTGTGAAGATGAAGTGCTTAGCCACGTGGAAGGCGCTGCCGAGAACGGCAATTAATCAGGATGTTCGCTTGTGAGTTTCAACTATTTCCATGTGTCAAATGTGCTGTGCTGAGCTGAGTCTCCTTGCGAAAAGGCAGAGGAAGGGAGAACGAGGGAGAAAAACCCGCACGAGTGAAGCGATTGCACTGTGAACATGAGTCTCTCCCTCCCAGGGGTCATCCTGAGCGAGGGGCCGGGTGTCTCACGCTAACCGGGAAAGGGCCCCCCGAGCGGGATGGACAGGGTCCTACCAGCAGGTCCACCATGTTGGGCTTGTTGTTCCTCAGCGTCTTCACGGCATGGAAGACGTCCACCGTCCTCTGGTGCCGGAGCATCTCACAGACGATGCTGATGGCGCAGAAGGTCCCGCTGCGGCCTCCCCCGTTCCTGTGGGAAGAGGAGGAGAGGCAGGCGGTGGGCCTGGGTCGCTCTCGCACCGCATGGCTCCCACCCACCTGTGTGCACCTGCTGCCTAAGCCCTCCCGGCTGGGACTCTCCACCCGGGCCCATCCCTCTACTGATGGAAGTGGGGCCCAGGGATCACCTGACTGGAGGTGACGGGAAACTGGCACATCCCGCTCTCCCAGTTCGTCTCTGCCCTGATGATGTAACCTGATATGGCAATTTATCAGTTTTTATGGAAAGGGACCACCCAGGAAATTTTTCAATAAACAAACAACTCGTGTAGCATGTGCAGGAAAACTGTGATGGGTGTGGGTTATGCTCAAAGATGGATTTGGCCTTAAACAATCCGTTAGCATGTCATGATTTATCTCTAAAACATAAGGGCTCTTTTTAAATAAACTTTTTATTCTGGATTAATTTTAGTTGTACAGAATCACTGCAAAAATAGCACAGAGAGTTCCTTGCCTACCCACCTTCCCCTGATGTAAAAATGTCACATAACCATAGCAGATGGTCAAAACCAGGAAGTTAATGCTGGTATAACACTATTAACTAAACTACAGACCTTAGTCAAGTGTCACCACTTTTTCTGGTCCAGGATCCAGTCCAGGACCCACCTTGCATTTAGGTATCACACCTCCTTAGTCTCTTCCATGTGATCAGTCCTCCATCTTCTCTTGTCTTTCTTGACCTTGACACTTTCAAAGAGGACTGGTCAGTTATTTTGTAGAGTATGGAATATAGAGTGAGATGTAGAAAACAGCCATGGTCCCCTTCCACGCTTTGAGAAGTCGTCACAAAATACAAATTGTAGAAAGTCCTTCATTGGAGTTCGTCTGATGCCATCTCAGCACTGGAAATGAGGTTATGCACTTTGGCAAGAAAGCCACAGAAAGGCTGTTACCTCCTTTGAAGGTTCATGGTGTTGAACTGTCTTACTGCTCATGATGTCGACCTTGGTCACTTTTTTATTTTTTTTGCCTTTTCTACTATATTCTTTTTTAAAAATTTATTTTATTGAAGTATAGTTGATTTACAATGTTGTATTCTACTATGTTCTTTTAAAAAAATATCTTTATTGGAGTATAATTGCTTTACAATGGTGTGTTAGTTTCTGCTGTATAACAAAGTGAATCAGCTATACGTATACATACATCCCCATGTCCCCTCCCTCTTGAGCCTCCCTCCCTCCCTGCCTATCCCACCCCTGGTCGCTTATTATGACGGTGGGTGTCTGGCAGATTTTTTTCACTGTGTAGTTATGTATAATTACCATGATAACTTCTCATAACTTCTCTTTGTAGTTAGTAAGTATCTCGGGAAAGATACTTTGGGATTATGCAAATATCTTGCTTCTCCTCAGAGTTTCACCCGCTGATTTTAGTGTCCATTGGTGGATCCCGTCTGCAACAAGTCACAGTGATATCTGCCTGACTGGTTTTCACTTCCCTCTCTCCTTCTACATTCGACTCTAAAGAGAGAGCTGTCTCTCAGCCACCATTTGAAAATTTATTTGCTTATTTATTTCTATTTCATTATTTATTTAAGTCACTTTAGACTTATACATATTAATTTCACTTCTATGAGCTAAAATAGTATCCATGTTTATTTTGTTGCTGAAATTGTTCCGGTTTTGGCCATTAGGAGCTCCATCAGGCTGGTTCCTCCGTCTCTTTTCAAGCACTTCCTTACTTTCTAGAACCACAAGATGTTCTATGCTCATCCTGTATCTTCTTCCCTGCACCAGATCTGGATTCAACCTCTTTTCCAAGTAGATAAAGGATCCTTTTTTAAATAAACACAGTATCATTATTATCACACCGAAAATAAACACTACAGTTTAACAGAATCAAATTTCTAGACACTGTCCAAATTTCCAAGATTGTTTCAGACATTTTCTTACAGTTAACTTTTTCAAATCCTCATCCAAGCAAAGTCCACACATTGCATTTGGTTGACATGTCTTGCAAGTTGGTTTTAATCTATAGGTTCCTCTTTGCTCTCTTCTTTTTTTCTCTTGGCAATTTATTTGTTGAGGAAATGGGGTCATTTTTCCCTGCAGGGGAAAATGACAACCCACATTCTGGGTTGTTCTCATTCACTGTATCTCTGAGAAGCACTTAACACACCAATTTCTAATCCTATACTTCCTGTTAATTGGGAGTTAGCTCCAGAGCGTCATAAGAATTCAGGATTTTTTTTGGGGGTGGGGGGGACAAGGATACTTTATAAATGACTTTCATTGGGAAGCGGGCACAAGATATCAACCTGTTCCGTGATTTTAAGATTGATCTCTGTGTTCCAATGCTAGGCTTGATCATTCCATGATTAAGTTCCTAATCAATTTTTTAGATAAAGTATAACATACCTACAATTAAGTCCACAAATGGTAAATATAGATCTCTTTTAACTTCTACAAATGCATATGCCGCGTAACCACCATTCAGATCAAGGTACAGACCGCTATCAGCCCCCTGCACCCCCCTCCTCCCAATACTCCTTCCTCATCAACACCATCAATACCCCAAGATAATCTTTGTTCTCACGTCTAGCATCATGTTTCTTTTGTCTGTTTTTGAATTTTGAATACATGGAATCATACAGTATATACTCTTTTGAGTCTGGCTTATTTCACTTAATATTATCTGTGTGAGAATCACCCATGTTGTATCAGTAGTTTTTCTCTTACACTGCTGAGAACAATTCCATTGAATGGATATACTACTGTATAATTATACTACTGTATAATTTCTTTATCTAGGAGCTGACAAATGTTTGGGATGTTTGCAGTTTTCCATATTATGAGTATACCTGCTATAAGCATGTTTCCTATTGCATATATGACTCATTTCTGTAGTCACAGACCTCAGAGGAGAAGAGCTCAGAGGATACATTTATATTTAGCTTTAGTAGAGGCTGTTAACCAGCTCCAAAATGGTTGTACATATTTACTTCCTACCAGCAGTGTTTGGGAGTCCAGTTGCTCCACAGCTTCCCAACACTTAGAATCATTTATTAATCGTTTAAATTTTAGCCATTCTGGTGAGCATGCAGGGGCATCCGATTTTAATGTATTTTAATGTGCATTTTCCTGAAAACTAATGATGCCTTTTCTATGCTTATTGGCTATTTGGATATTCTTTTTTAAAAAACGAAGTTTCTTATCAAGTGTTCTGCCCAAACAATTGGAGTGTCTATCCTTTTCCTACTGACTTGCAGCAGTTCTTAGGCATTCTGGCTATGAATCCTTTGTCAGATATATGTAGCGCAAAACTCTTTGTCCTGTCTTGTGTTTTCACTCTCACTGGGGTCTCTGGATGGACAGGAGTGCTTAGCTTTAATGAAATCCAATTTACCAATGTTTTCCTTTATGGATACCGTCCTGTGTAACACAGCTCTGGTTACCCCATGGTCTTGAAGATTTTCTCTAGAAGCTTCATTGTTTTCCTTTTCATGTGTTGGTCTACAATCCACCTGGAGATGCTTTCTGTGTGTAGCATGAGAAGGGACACCACTGCCCTGCAGTAGGTGTGTGCTGTGGGACCTTGTTGTGAATCAGGAGACGCCGAGGTGTGGCTCCGTTCCCGGACTTTCTCTTCTGCTCCCTTAGTTTGTGTTCTCTCTTTGCGCTGACGCCTCACTGCTCTTCCCCCATCGGATTTTCACCTAACGCTTTCAGCAGCTGTCAACGACCACTGTCTACTTCCATTACTTTCATCGAGGGTTGAAAGAGGGTGATATCTTAATTCTCTCCATTCTGTCTGGTTTTACTAGCTGGAAGACATGTGTAAAGAAAAAGAATCCCATTTGCTTAGTGCGAGCCATAATTCGGCTCAAGGAACCATCTAATTCACAGCCGTGGAGGGCGTCTTGGGCAGGGACGCTCTGCCCAATGCCAGTAGGTGGCGCTGCGCTTTGCTGAATACGAAGATCCCTCTTTAGAGACGGAGAGCAGGTTGCCTTTGGGGGTCAAAGCATCCTTTCCTGGCATGAACTGGAGAATACCAATTGAACCAAACTTTGTTCCCACAGCTAAAAAACCTTAGATTAAGATTTTTAAATCTCAACAACGATCAGCATCCTCAGCAGGCCTGGGTCTCATGCCCGCCGTGATGCTGAGAGAGGACGAGGCAGCCCCACAGGAACAGCAGGGACTTTTGGTGGGGACGGTGGTTCCAAAGAAAAGTCCAGGGGGATGGGGGCTGGGCCGGTCGGAGGGCAGAAGCAGCAGGTGCCCACCACGTCCACTGGAGTTAAAGAACGGCCCGCTGTCTTAGGCACCACGTGGGGTGGTGATGTAATGGTTTAGTTCCGGGGTCGCAGCTGTGCCTTGGGAGAGTGTGGCTATGAAGTGCAGTGATTCAAGGGGTCTTTGTGTCTTCCCCTCAGGCCTGTCCTGTGCCTCAGCTCCCCTCTTGGGATGTAGCCCTTTGGGTTACAGCACTGGCTCTTGTTAGGAAGCTACTAGGAAGCGTGGCATTCCTAGTCCAGACGCTGGTGGAGTCCAGATGCAGAAATCGGTAACTGCAAACTATTTTTAGTATCTCCTAAAAACCTAACGGATCGAATACAAACTCTAACCAAAATGTCAGTTTTCCTTGCTGGGCTTGTATGAACTCACACAGGTGACCTTCTGATTTTATTCTGATCAGAAGTTATATCTGGGCGTAGAGAAATAAAAACGGGGACGTGAGCTGTTAATCGATCCTTTTGGACATTTTCTCGGTGGAGATGTTTTTAATGAACTGGGTCCCTGAGAAGGAAGGCAAGGTTTTGGGGGTGGGGCCTCTGACGGAGGGCAAGTATGAGTCGGTTCATACGATTCTTCCCGAGGGCACAGGATGAGACACTGCCACGTTCGGTGCCGAAAGGGGCTCCCAGACCCCGGGGTGGGGGTGGGGTTTGGGGTATGGGGGCTGCATTGCGGGAGATACAGCACCGAGTGGACGGTAACCCAGCCCTTAGCCTCGCCTGTCGATTTCACAAGGGTCGGTCTGCCCAGAGTAGAGCTTTATCTTCCTTTCAGTTCGGGAGAGATCTCACTGTGCGCTTCTAATGACACTCCACTGAAAAGAGACATCAGCTTATACTTTCAGTTTCCACAAATTCTCTACCCATCTCCCCTGACTGCAGGGCCTTCTAATCGCAGGCTCCATTAAGCCAGCTCCAGCTGGCTGATTAGCTGCTACCATCACCTAGGAGAAAATGTAGGTGAAAGTGCTTTGAAAAGCACGGAGACTCCAGCCAGTGGCTCTCAACCTTGGGGCAACTCTGAAACAATCCAGGTCCTCGCACCCCCAGAGATTTTGATTTAGGTGGTTTTGCTGTGGTCTGGGCATAGTGGTTGTTTTTTTTTTTTTTTAAAGCTCCCCAAATGTGCAGCCAAGGTCGGAACCATTATTCTGTAACCAAGTTCTCCCATTTTAGCACCTGCTAAAACTGCCAGCCAGGAGACCAGTTTGGAGACACTGGCTGTAACCAAATCTTCCCAATATATATATATCCCCAGGCAAACAAAACGAGACAAAACAAAACTCTCTTAAAAATCACAAAGAAAAGAAGGGGGCTTCCCTGGTGGCGCAGTGGTTGCGCGTCCGCCTGCTGGTGCAGGGGAACCGGGGTCGCGAAACTGCCAGCCAGGAGACCAGTTTGGAGACACTGGCTGTAACCAAATCTTCCCAATATATATATATCCCCAGGCAAACAAAATGAGACAAAACAAAACTCTCTTAAAAATCACAAGAGGAAGGCCCGCAAACCACAAAAAAAAAAAAAAAAAAAAAAAAAAAATCACAAAGAAGAAGGAGACGGTTCCTTTGAAACCTCTGACATGAAATCCAATAGAATTACCAACTAGTGAGCTGGTAAACCAGCTTTGCCATATCAGGGAGGGTGCCCGGATTGTGGCCTTTGCCGACGTCCGTGATGTAAATACCCCCACCACCGATGATTTCAAGTTACCAACAGTTTAACAACCAGCTCAGAAAATTCCCCAAAGCTTAACAATGGGCTCTCAAGAGCTGGTAGGAGCTCACTGAACCCACCCAGGTATTGTTTTTTTTGCGGGGGGGGTTGGCTCCCAACCACAAGGTCAGGGCTCATTTTATAGCAGTGACACCCTATCCAAATGTAAAACGTGCATGATCTTGTTTTCTGCAAAGCAAACCAAACACTTAATGAGCAGACTGATGAGCTTTCACTCAGACCTGCTTATTTCTTCTCCACTTATAGTGAAATGAGAGGCAGTGAAGCAGGGCGTCAGCCCAGTGGATCTGAGCACTTACAGGCAGTGCACAACCGTGCGGCCTTCCCCACCGTTGTATTCCTCCTGCCACTTGTCCACCTGGCGGATGAGCTTCAAGAAGGAGCGCTTGGACACGGGCGTGTCCCTGTACATGGGCCAGCCCAGGAACTGGAACTGCTGCACCATCCGGTACCCGTCCTGGGGCTGCAGAGAGTCAGGCAACAAGCGGGGAGTGGAGAGAAAGCAGGCATTATTCCCGGGGCTGAACTCCAGAGGGTTGATCCCACCTACTCACCCCAGTGGGCACGAGGGAAGGAGGGGCCTGCCTGTAAATAACGAAGGAAGCGTCTACTGGCCCAAAGAGTTACGAGTTTCAATCTGGAGCCATTATAAAAAACCATGTGATGCTAAAAACTCTCCAGAAAGTAGGCATACAGGGAACCTACCTCAACATAATAAAGGCCATATATGACAAACCCACAGCCAACATCGTTCTCAATGGTGAAAAACTGAAACCATTTCCTCTAAGATCAGGAACAAGACAAGGATGATCACTCTCACCACTATTATTAACATAGTTTTGGAAGTTTTAGCCACAGCATTCAGAGAAGAAAAAAGTAATAAAAAGAATCCAAATCGGAAAAGAAGTAAAGCTGTCACTGTTTGCAGATGACATGATACTAAACATAGAGAATCCTAAAGATGCTACCAGAAAACTATTAGAGCTAATCAATGAATTTGGTAGAGTAGCAGGATACAAAA
>NC_041232.1:28344279-28396752 GCF_002837175.3 Physeter macrocephalus
AGCAAGATCCTTTTTGACCCACCTCCTAGAGAAATGGAAAGAAAAACAAAATAAACAAATGGGACCTGACGAAACTTAAAAGCTTTTGCACAGCAAAGGAAACCATATGAAAGACAAAAAGACAACCCTCAGAATGGGAGAAAATATTTGCAAATGAGGAAACTGACCAATGATTAATCTCCAAAATATACAAGCAGCTCATGCAGCTCAATACCAAAAAACAAACAACGCAATCCAAAAATGGGAAGAAGACCTAAACAGACATTTCTCCAAGGAAGATATACAGATTGCCAACAAACACATGAAAAGATGCTGAATATCACTAATCATTAGAGAAATGCAAATCAAAACCACAATGAGGTATTACCTCACACCGGTCAGAATGGCCATCATCAAAAAATCTACAAACAATAAATGCTGGAGAGGGTGTGGAGAAAAGGGAACCCATCTTGCACTGTTGGTGGGAATGTAAATTGATAAGAGTCACTATGGAGAACAGTATGGAGGTTCCTTAAGAAACTAAAAATAGAACTACCATACGACCCAGCAATCCCACTGCTGGGCATATACCCTGAGAAAACCCTAACACATATATATGGAATCTAAAAAAAAAAAAAAAAAAAAAAAAAAAGGAACCTAAGGGCAGGACAGGAATAAAGATGCAGACATAGAGAATGGACTAGAGGACACGGGGAGGGGGGAGGGTAAGCTGGGACGAATGAGAGAGTAGCATTGACATATATACACTACCAAATGTAATATAGATAGCTAGTGGGAAGCTGCTGCATAGCACAGGGAGGTCAGCTCAGTGTTTTGTGACCACCTAGAGGGGTGGGATAGAGAGGGTGGGAGGGAGATGCAAGAGGGAGGGATATGGGGATATACATATAGCTGATTCACTTTGTTATACAGCAGAAACTAACACAACACTGAAAAGCAATTATACTCCAATAAAGATGTTAAAAAAAAAAATACATGTGTTTCCAAGACAGGCCAGACAAATAAAAGCAAGCAGAATGCTATTGCTTTGCAAAAGGGCCCCCTCACTCCAGTTGGGCCTTTGCTCACACAGTTTTGTGAAAAATCACTTTGTTATACAGCAGAAACTAACACAACACTGAAAAGCAATTATACTCCAATAAAGATGTTAAAAAAAAAATCCATGTGTTTCCAATGACAGGCCAGACAAATAAAAGCAAGCAGAATGCTATTGCTTTGCAAAAGGGCCCCCTCACTCCAGTTGGGCCTTTGCTCACACAGTTTTGTGAAAAACAGCGCAAACCTGAGCACTGACCACAGTGGGCAGCAAGTGGTAAAAAGGCTTGACTTTAATTACAGGTAAATTAAAGGTAAAGGATAAATTATGACCTGGCAATGTTTGTGAGCTCAGGGAGACACAGATTACACCCTGTTTCCTGGGAGTAGAATATGGTTCTGCTTCTTGGGTGTGACTCTTGCTAAGATATCAATAGTTAATTAATCTTTCGTCATAATTAAACGGAATTGCAGGATTCAGGAAGTAACCTGGCCATGGCTAAACCTCTCGGGCTAAATCCTCCGTGGCTGTCGGCAGCACCCGACACAGGGGATCTCACTCTCCCCTTCCCCTCCTGGCTGTTCCTCCCCCCTTCACTGCTCTCTCCTCTCCGCCCTGGCCCCCTTCCTCCCAGACCTCTTGCTGATGGAGGCCCCATGCTCAGTTCTCGGGTCCCTTTCTCTCCTCTCTCTCAATGGTTTCATTCAGTCTCATGGCTTTAAGTCTTCCAATAAGTCCTCAATTTGTGTCTCCAGTTCAGACCTCTCTCCTGAATTGCACCCTCCCAGACTCAAAGGCCTACTTGATATTCCCACATAGGCGTCTAATAGTCATCTTGAACCCAGTATATTCCCCCCTGAACGGACCCTCTGTCCACGCGTTCCCCCACCCCTAGCAATCCCGTTACCCGCACAGCCTTTCCTAACCTGGTTAATGTCTGCTCCATCTAGTTCTCAGGACCCAAATCCTGAGAGCCACCTCGACTCCCTGGGATCCAAACTATCGGCCAATCTGATCGGCTCTGCTGTCAAAATACAGCAGAGTGTCTGCACCTCCCACCCCTCTCCCTGCTGCCACTCCGTCCTGCTTTGTCCCTTCTCACCTGGATTATTATAACAGCCTCCTGATGCGTCTCTCTTACTGTCTGTTCTCAACACAGAAGCCAGAGTGTGCCTTTTAAACGGCAGGTTATAGCTCATGACTCTTCTACTCAAAACCCTGTAACGGCTCCTTCTTTCCTTCACAGCAAAAACCCCAGTCCTGGCAGCGGCCTGCAAGGTCCTACGTGATCTCTGTCCCCTCGACCCCTCGGACCTCGGCCCCAGCAGCTACTCCCACCCTCGCTTCCTGGGCTGCAGCCACATCAGCCTCCTTACTGTTCCGGGAACTCACCAGACAAGGCCCCGCCTCAGGGCCTTTGCACTGACTGTCACTTCCGCCTGCAAAGCTGCCTGCATGGGAGCACATGGCTGCCCCTTCACTCCAGTCGGGCCTTTGCTCACATGGCACATCTGCTCTCCCTCTGGTCCAGGCCCCAGCACCTTCTGCCTCCCCACTTTTTTTTCCTATAGCACCCACCACTTGCTAACAAATCTAGTAGGATATGTGTTGTCTTTATCCTCTCCTGTCTGTCTTCTCCCTTTACAACATAAGCTCCATAAGGTCAGTGAGTTCACAAACTCCTTGAAGGAACTCCAAGCTCCCAGAACAGTGACTGACACAGACACCCTACCTATTCAATGAATGAGAAAATCATGAAACCACAACACCAGCCATGGTGGCCGTGGATCTTACTCGGGCTGCGTTGTAAATTCGGAATATCCTGCTGATGATGTCTTCTTCCAGGTCAGCAGAAACAAATTCCACCTGGATGGGGCCGTGTCTGTGGACTCCATTCTCTGGCCAGTACTGCGGACACAACTGAGTTCAGAACACAGAGACGCGACGTTAATGATGAAAATACAATTTACTGCTCACGGTTTGGATACGGTCACTACCGGCATCAGCACCAAACGCCCTCGATTCACTTCATTTCCTTTCTTTTCTCTCTCTCCCTTCCAGCAAGTCGACTTGAAGACTTTCTTGTTGACTGAGCCCTTAAATCCACCTGTCCGTCTAGTACTTTTTTCTCCATTTTCTCCAAAAGCATCTTTAAGCCACGAGGAATTCTGCTTCCCAAGGAGGTCATGTGGGTGCTATTGAACACATGCTGTAGGATCCCTTTCGCTGCTGAAAGGAACTCTTCTCAGGCCCTGGGGAGATGCCACGAGCTGCCACTATAAGACCTAAGACACTTGAGATGAAGACATACCTGTTAACGCCCAAATATCCATCCTCCCGTCTGGGCTTGCCTTGCAGTTTGTAGTCACTTTTAAGAACAGGGCTGTTTTGTGACAAGATACTGATAACAGTGTTGGGTTGCATTTTCATGCTCTGGTCCAAACCCTCCCAGCTCACATCTAGGAAACCTGGTGTAATAAGAGTAACTGCTCTGCTGTTTTTACCCGGAGGTGGCTTTAATTAAAGACACAATTTTCTAGAGTCTCAAACTCCAGGTATTGGTGACACTGGGAAACTAGGACTTTTGCAAGAATGTGATGCACGTGACATGAGGGTGGAGGGTGGGGTGCTGGGCAGGGTGACGGATGAGGGAGGGGCTTTCATTTACTGCTGCCCCACAGAAACATTGAACTTGGAGATAGGTGAGAAACCCCCTTGATCTGTTCTCCCAAACCTTTTCGAAAGCCTGAAGACCTTAATTAAGGCATTTAAAGCCTGCAATGAAACTTCTTTGGGGACTTGGTATGCAGTGATGTTTTGGGAGCAGCATTTAACTTTTTTCTTTCTGATTTACCTGAGGGACAAATGGCTGGGGGGAGGGACAAGAGGGAACTACTTCATTATTCTACAATCTGTTTCTTTTTGGGCCAAGAGCAGATGAAGAACATCTCATTTTAAGCAGAATGCTGTACCACGAAGGGAGAACCTACTGCTTGAAATTCCTTTTACTGATGACTTTTATTTTCCAAAGGAGCTGAAATCTCATCATCAAAAGTTACAACAGTTGATTTACATCCAAGATTGTAAGATAGTTTTCAGTGGGTCAACCGAAGCCATCTCCCTCCCTCTATTACAGAAGTTTAAGGTTTGGATTTCATGATCAAGAATGAAAGTAGGGTATTCCTAAGTGTCCATTTTACATTAGCTAAGTCTATAGTATTTTAGAAATTACATTTATAATTTAAAAATAATGCTTCCACGAAATTTTTCCTTCTTCACCAGTGCTTCCTGGTGACGTTATAAAACTGCCTTGTCAAAAGACAGCCTGCTGCATGGACTTGAGGACATGGGGAGGGGGAAGGGTAAGCTGTGACGAAGTGAGAGAGTGGCAGGGACATATATGCACTACCAAATGTAAATTAGATAGCTAGTGGGAAGATGCCGCATAGCACCGGGAGATCACCTCTGTGCTTTGTGACCATGAGAGGGGTGGGATAGGGAGGGTGGGAGGGAGGGAGACACAAGAGGGAAGAGATATGGGAACATATGTATATGTATAACTGATTCACTTTGTTGTAAAGGAGAAACTAACACACTATTGTAAAACAGTTATACTCCAATAAAGATGTTAAAAAAAAAAAAAAAAAAAAAAGACAGCCTGCTGAAGTTGTATCTTCTTTTTGATACCCGAGGGTACCCACTGTTAAAATTAACAGGTGTATATGATGGGAAGCTGAGCTGGTCATAAAAGCTCGAACACGCACATTTGAACCGTCCTGCCCATTTTCTCCTGCCTGAGCCAGCTTTGCTCTCTGTTCGCTCTCTCAGTTCAGGCCCTGATCTAAAGCTTGTCACTTACACCAGAGAAACAGAAACGGCCCGGGCCGGTGCTTGGCTCCTGGCACACGGCATTCTTCATTTTGCCCAAGGAAACCGTGTGGAAAATGGCTTAAACAGTGCATAACATGTCCATGAACCGGACCTATAAATACTTAAAGTAGTTGAGGGCTATTCTTGTGCAATTGCAAAGACTTTCGGTTCAAATGCTCCGTTTAGTGTTCTCTAAAAGGCTGAATCCCAGGAGCAACTTTTCTCTGACTCTCAACACTGGCTCTGTCTGCCGAATGGAACTGGGGCTTCTCTGTCTCTCCCGCCGGGTGTGAGTCTGGACAGTTTGGGGTTAGAATGCAGCTTTAGAATTCAAACACTGTCGTTCAAAAAGAACACGTGAAAATCACTGATGTCTGGTTCACTAATGATAAAAAAACAGTGTATCACTACATTTCAGGATTCACATTAGGGGAAAAACAACGATTCTGAACCGTCGCTTAGCCTCTGTCTATGACTAAGGACTCTTGAATGAGTGAACTTTAACCCATGGCATTGTGAGTTAGGAAATCAGGATCCTTGGTCCTATTTCCGGTTGTGTCTTTTTTTTTTTTTTTTTTATCCCCCCCCGGTACGCGGGCCTCTCACTGTTGTGGCCTCTCCCGCTGCGGAGCACAGGCTCCGGACGCGCAGGCTCAGCGGCCATGGCTCACGGGCCCAGCCGCTCCGCGGCACGTGGGATCTTCCCGGACCGGGGCACGAACCCGTGTCCCCTGCATCGGCAGGCGGACTCTCAACCACTGCACCACCAGGGAAGCCCCCGGTTGTGTCTCTGAAGTCCCCCCAGCTGTGGTGTCTGCTTGTCTTTATCAATGGTTGCCATCTATCCTTCGGAGAAGAATCACTGGGGAAGACTCCTAAAATATTTAAGGTTCTTAAGTAAAAAGGACTAGATGAGGACAGGGACTATCATTATTATTTCATTAACTAGTCTTCAGGCTAGAGCCATAACAAGATAATGTAGTGCCTCAAACATAATTAAAAACATTACAGAATTGAAGTGAAGGTCCATGGGATTTATGGCAGATTGATGACAATCAAATGGATTTTAGGAAGGAAAAATCTCGTCCAGTTTGGATGCTGCAATACTTCAGACTTTTTTTTTTTTTAAAGGATTTGTGTCTATGAGATAGAAAATTAATTCCGTTCCAGAGCAAGTTTATTCTTACAACACGCCAAGTTCAAACTACTTAACAAGGGCCTCTGTCACAGCAGGTCAGCCCTCGATTGGAATAGCCGGGCCCTAAGGCAATACATCCAGCTCGCAGGGCCCCTGAGCGCTCACGCTGTCCTGACAAGTCCCTTAAAAAAATGCTTCTCACTCCATTACTAACACTGAGTCACCACCATCCAGTTCTCTGCCTTTTTATGTTTAAGAAGAAGAGCTACGAAAAAGCCCCATTGATCATTCTGACTTTTTCTTATCTTCAAGTCCCAGTTTTATTTCTTTTTAATATCTTTACCAAAGAGCTGACAAAGTAATTGCTGTCCCTTAGAATGGCTTGTCGGCCTGCACTGCCACCCCCTCCATGATGACTGCCGCCTGAGGGCTCCAAGTGGGCTGTGCCAGGAGGCGCACAGATGCTCCCAGATGGGATCTGGGACTGTGTCAGAGGCTGACGGCCTTACTTCACAGTCCTGGTCTGCTTGCTCTGCGACCTTCAGGCTCCGGCTCAGCTCTGACTCTGCCCGTTACCTTGTATCTCCCTCTGGTCACTATTCCTTTTCCTTTTTTTAAAAAAACTAATTTATTTTATGTATTTATTTTTGGCTGCGTTGGGTCTTCATTGCTGCATGCTGGCTTTCTCTAGTTGCGGTGAGCAGGGGCTACTCTTCGTTGAGGTGCGCAGGCTTCTCATTGCGGTGGCTTCTCTTGTTGTGGAGCACAGGCTCTAGGCACGTGGGCTTTCAGTAGTTGTGGCACATGGGCTCAGTAGTTGTGGCTCGTGGGCTCTAGAGCACAGGCTCAGTAGTTGTGCCACACGGGCCTAGTTGCTCCGTGGCATGTGGGATCTTCCCGGACCAGGGTTCAAACCCGTGTCCCCTGCATTGGCAGGCGGATTCTTAACCACCGCACCACCAGGGAAGGCCATCTGGTCACTATTTCTATCCCTCGGTAACAGCCCAGTTTCTGACCCTGTCTCGCCCTGTCACTCCCACCATCTCTTTTGGTTTCAGACTATTTTCTGCGCCCACCCCTAATCCCGTCTGGTTTTTAACACGGGTTTTTAGCCTCTCCGGTTCTCCGTCCTTGCCTGGCGTTTGTGACCTGCCACCGGGGGACTGAACTTCTCCATGTGCAAACAAAGCAAACACAGATTTGACCCCGGGCACGGGCCCTGACGGCCATAATTCTCGAATCTCACCTGGGCCGGATCCACATCGTTCAGCATAACTACAGACGTGCAGTGATAATCCAGGACCAGCCTCCAGAAGTCTTTCACTGTGTTTGGCAAAGGATGCTGGGTGACTATAAAAGCCGAGGGCTGTTTATAGCTCTGCAAACACAAACAAGAAAGATCCAAATATACCCAGGAAAATGTAACAGGAGGAAGCTAAGTTATTTTGTACACATGGGAGTTTGTGACATAAAACACTGAATGTATTTAACAATTGTTGAATTCTATCACCATTGTCAATGCCAAAACAGACCAAATATAGACTCATCTGCAGAATAATAAGGATAAAGTCATCTCACTTTGATACTAAGAAAACTTAATAAGTATTTCATAATTTTTTTGGTATTTCTGGTAGAAAGGCAATGTTGGCCCTATACATAACTATTTTAATGGAGAAAATTTAACTTTACTTTAAAATATGCATAAATTAAAATAGTTCTCTTTTTCCTAAAATCTGTTTGCTCGTCATTTAAATGTGTGATGGTGTTACTTATTCCTGCCATCAAAGGACACACATGCTTTTTACAGCTCTGCAGAGCTTCAAACAAGTTTAAATACGCTTTTACTGATATCACACCAATAGAATTAAAATTTCCATATTAGCACTGAAAACACCCGCTCACTTCGCCCATCAACTGAACAGCAAATGTTCATTCAGTTAGAAGTAAACAGACTGACAGGAAGTAATGAGTTGTGTACTATCTGTACTGACAGGCAATTTTCCCCCCATGTTAATTACCGCCCAAATGAGGAGGAATGGGAACTAAAACGATGCTGCAAACCATATTATCCCACTTCGCTGCTTTCGTGACTCAATAGCTGTCTCTTGCTCTCCGGCCAGGAGGTTAAAAATTGAAGTGCTCAGAGAGTAACCGAGACATCCTTCATTTATCAGTCGCCTGGACCGGGGGTCTCAGAGAGACTAAGAACATTGGTCCCGACACAGAAACAGATACGGAATCTGAAATGCACTTTGTTGAAAATACAGTCTACATCTTAAAAAAAAAAACAAGGGCAGAGGAGTCAGGAGAGAACACAGGCACTGTCCCTGGAGGACCATCCCCCCACATCCTGCCCAGGGGGCGAGGGGGCTCACGTCCATGAGGGCGGCGTTGATGTAGTTGCTGCTCTCGCCATCGAGGGTGATGAGGAAAGGCAGGCAGCGGTCGGGGGGCAGGATGTCCATGCAGCGGTTCTTCTCGTGGTTCCGGGGCAGGAGCGCGATGCTGCAGTCCTCCACGCGCAGGGTCGGTGTCACCATGTTCAGGGTCTAGAGGACAGAGGACACACACTTGGGAGGAGAACCCGTCTCAGACCTCAGGAGACCCACGTTTCCTGCAGCTGATGTCCCCCTCCTCCCCGAACCCCACTGACACAGTTGGATTTTTATTTCTCTTTACACTCCTCGGACTTGGTCCACAGACAGTGCCCATCAGACATAAGGACCACCGTGGGTGTGCAGGATTACGTGCCATCGAGTCCGACTGGGGCTGGACATCTGGGCGCTCGGGGGTAAGAGGCTGACAGAGATCGGCCCAGAGTCAGGTGCATTTAGACCCAATGAGAAACTGCGCAAAGAACTCTTGCCCGGCAAGCACCCTGAATGCACCTTGCTTGGTCTGGCTGCACCTGTTACACTGTGGGATAGTGTGGTGTCTGCCTGCTAAGGGGGGGCCTGGCTCTGCTAGACCGGTGGTTCTCAACGGGGGGACACTGGCCATGTCTGCACATGATTTGGTTGTCAGCACGGTGTGGTGGAGGCCTCTTGGCATCCAGTGGGTGGGGCCCAGGGATGCTGCTAAACATCCTACAGGACAGCCCCCATGGCAATGGGTGATCGAGTCCCCGGTGTCAACAGTGCCGAGGCTAAGAAACCCTGTGTTGGCTCAAGGGTTCAGGAGCCGACTCTTGAGATTCTTCTTAAGGAGCAAGGTCACAGCCACCAGACACCTGTCCCTTTAGCACGACTTACCCGGAATTCCTCTTTAATCTGGCTTGAATTTGTCTGTGGATCCAGCTTGTTCATGTCATAATAGAGAGACCTGACTTGGGAAGCAGGGACCGAGGTGTCCCCACAAAGACAGGCTTCCAGGATGGCATCGTGGATGAACACGTACTGCTCCTGGAGAAGCAGATGGGACTCGTTAGTAGTAGAGAAACCAAGGTAACCAGAAAGAACTAGAGAAGGAGGGAAGGCAGCCCCACACAGACAGGAAAACAGAACAGTGGTCCACCCATCACGGACGACGCCTTCCCACCAGAGAGAAAGCAGGGGAGAGGACCTGACCGCTAGGAGGGGGTCATTCCAGGACCAGTAATCCCGTTCCCTAACGGGACGGCGGGCACATTGGTGACTGGCCACGTGTGGAGTACAGTATAGCGGGAGGAAGAGATAAACAGGGGCTCAGTGCAGAAGCCGTAAACAGATCAATGAAAACCACTCAGACACTGATAAATCCCAGAGCAAGCACTGTCATGTGGGAGTGAGTGGAGCTACACTGTCTCTGCAATTCTGATCCCACGAGTTTGGAACTCAGTATTTCAGATGAGGAAATAGCAGAATCTTACCTACATATAATGAAAAGAGGAATGTGCTAACCAAATTAATAGTGCGAAGAAGGTCCAGGGAAACTTGACATCACTATGAAAAATCAACAGTTCTGAGCACTTAGAGCTACTTACTTTGAAACGTTAATTAATGCGATGGTTACGAAAGTCCTTATGTGTCCAGGGAAGAGCTCTCCTGTGTACGTATAAGCCTGCAGTTTAAAAACCAACCCTCTAATTCTGAATTGGCCCTGGCTTTCCCTACAGTTAATTAGTAAAGTGTTAGCATATTTATTATTGCTCTCCAATTACATGAAATGCAAAAGAGGCCCATTACTTTTTACTTTAATTTCTATAAATAACTTGAATTCTTAATTCTCGAAAACAGCCCAGTCCTATTAAACAACACCTCAGAAATGGATTGAGTGAGAAAAAGGGGATGTGGTGACATTTGATCAACTGCTAAGTACACTGAAAGTACATTATGATCATTATTATCTTTAAAACAAAAACTCTGTTCTAAAGAAAAAAGACCATGGAAGCAGCATTTACAGTTTCTGTTATTCTTCTCTGTTAGTTAAAAAATGAAATTAGGTTTCCCAGTGGCTTCTGTAAACTTTAATGCACAACGTAAATGTAAGGGAGTCTTATGCTACTTCATGAATCATTTTCCAGGTGGTGGGTGTAATGCCTACTTAAAAGGATCAAATAGTAGTAAAAATGTGAATTTCCTAGGAACAGGATGGAATGAATACCTTTTCTCAAATACTTAAATTCCTGATACACCTTGAGTTCTAACTTATAGAAGTACTGGTCGGTATAGAGTACTTCCAGAAAATGGGCGAATTCCCATGATACCAGGCCACTGGACAGAATTTTTAAGGACAGTAGGAAGAGAACGAAATGCACAGAGATTACCCTTAAAGGCCACTTGGCAAATGCCTGGCTATTCTCAGGAGTGGTCTCGCTCTGGTTACCAGCTAGTTTAAAAGACACAATAAAAAGAAATGGCATTGAGTCCCCGAATGCTTAAATGTAGAGCCTCGACTGGACCCTGGACACAGAAGTAAGGGGAAAGTTAGCCTCAGGGAGCAGATTCTGCTACCTGGGAGACTCCTGGTCTTTTCTGTGTGTTTATGAAAGAAAAAGAAAAGGAAAGGAGGGAGGGAGGGCAAGAGGGATGGCCAGGTGCTTCACTTTTTCTCCTGGGGGCTTCTGAAGACAGAACTGCTGGCTCCTCTCTCCCCTTGCCCTGGGAGGTGGGGTGCAGGGCAGGCACCGGGGTCAGAGCCCGAGGGCGGGCAGGCGGGCGGTCGGGAGCTGCCGTACCTCGGTCTGCACCATGTTCACCCTCCGAGACCGCAGCTCCCGGACGCAGTTGTAGATGTCCACCACCCCTTCCCTCTCGGCCATGTCCAGCATGATGTCGATGACAATGAAACAGCCGGTCCTCCCCGCACCAGCGCTGCACAGAGAGAGGGCTCAGTCAGTGGAGGAGAAAGGACTCCCGTGCTCCTGCTTCCGCTTAGATTTTTACGGCGGTGAAACTCACATAACACGCAATGACCATCGTAAAGCGCACAACTCAGTGGCACCTGGCGCCTTCGCATGCATCGAGTTTCCAAACGTTTCCATCACCCCAAGGAGACCCGCACCCACTGCTCCCCGTGCTTCCTTTTGGAGCCTCGGGCCCCCCTCACCTGCAGTGCACCACCAACGGGCCTGCGTTGGGCGGGCTCTTGGATTTCACCTGCCGGACGAATCCTAGCAGCCCGGTGGCGTGGTAGGGGACCCCGTGGTCCGGCCAGCCCGTGAAGTGAAACTGTCTGATCTCGCGTATTTCATGAACACCTCGCTGCCAGGGGTCGGTCAGCACAGCGCAGGAAGAGAACAAAGGAGAACAAACGGTGAGGGGCCAGGAGGGCACCAAGGACCCCTAAGCAGTCAGGGAGCCCGGCGCTGGGAAAGTGAGCTGCTGGGAAGAGGGTCATTCTTAGGTGCAACACGCACTTTGAAAGCCTCCTCACAGGGAGGAAGATGTTTGTGGGGGTGAAAGGGGAGGGGACGTTTGGGGAAAACGCTAATTAACAGGTGCAATGGCAGCAAATAGATGCCTCGCTGGGATTCCTTGAGCTTTCTTTCTAAACCTGTTAACGCAGGCTCTGTTAACAGTTTGTGTGTCACTTAGATCCTACGGTGTGAGGAGCGAGCCCACAGAGGACGCACAGAACGGGGACGGGAAGGAACTAAGGGGTATCTGTGCACTCAAGACCAGCTGCTGAGATGCAGAGCCCTGCTCAGCTCTTCCGTGTTCTGGTGCTGTTTGCACCAGGCACTCGGGCTGTGCACACGCTGAGGATGTGCAGAAATGCCACTGGAAGAAGGACCCCTTTCCAACCACACAGGCCAGAGAACCACCTTTCACTGGCAACTCGAGTTTGTTAGGTTTCTCTCTTTAATTGGGGTAAACATTTAATCCATTCATCTGATCACCAACAATCAGATGCAAACGCAGTGCTTCAGGCCTGACTCCAGGGGCTGGGGCTGTAGAGATAGGGAGATGGTGTCTCCTGTTTTCAGTGGTCAGCCTGTGGGAAACGGGTATGTCAAGAAATATAAACCATGGAAATCCAGGGGTATTTCTGATGGAATTCTATGTTAGACCAGTAACCTGAAGAGAGAGGGTGGTCCGCCATAGAACCGAAGGGAAGGCACAAGGAAACAGACTTCAAAAGTGTTTTTAATTTTTTAAAAATTTACTCTTGTTTTGAGAATAACTAAGTTGATTTATATCCATCTTTTTTTTTTTTGACCTAACTATAAGCCTATGTATTAAGACTGTGTTTTAAAACAAAAGTCTACTTTGAAAACAACAATTACTTCCAGAATCAAGGCTGGAGGTGACCTGAGATCAGACTTGACTTTCCCCCTTCTCTCTTTCCAGCACTGTTTCCTGGACACCATTTCTCCATTGGCCCTGGGTTTGGTTTTATTATCTTAACATTAAACACCCAGGAACCTTGTCACTTTCACCATCAGCCGCTGTTCATGCAGAGGTAGCCAGGAAGAAATTTGGAATTTTTATGTGCTTTGAAAGACTAGAAGAGGCAAACAATGATAGGTTTTAAAGTTAAGCCTTGTTTGCCATCAGGGCGTTCATTTGTCTTGGTTTAATAACCCACAAGTGCTGAAGCTTTATTTCTCTTTGAAAATCATGCTATTCTTTAGTGGGGATGAAGCATTAAGGAATTAAGCTGTCAGGGATTCACAAAGGAAAATGAACACTGTCATCTGCTAAATATGCTCTGTGACCCCAGAGCAAGATTACTAGGTGGTTAGGAGCCCACACTTTCTATCACTGAAACCATGGTAACATTTGGCTAAAGCCTCCATCAGAGGACAAATGGTGAGCCTCTAAGCCCTGAGAGCTCCTCTGGCTTTACACAGGATGACAGGGCAGGGCAGGGGTGGTCCCAGGAAGTGGGAAAGCCTAAAATAAAGATTCATTCATTTCAAAGAGGACAAAAGGGCATTTATGTCTCCCATACACTGTTGTTTTTAATTTTAATTTTTTGAGCACTTCCCTTTCTAGCTTTGC
Organism: Physeter macrocephalus; assembly: GCF_002837175.3. Taxonomy (NCBI): domain Eukaryota; kingdom Metazoa; phylum Chordata; class Mammalia; order Artiodactyla; family Physeteridae; genus Physeter; species Physeter macrocephalus. The sequence goes on from NC_041232.1 coordinate 28,357,748, forward strand.
TAGATTTCAGATCCAGCATCCCCAGAACCGGAACTCCATCCAACACGGGCTGGGTGCCCAACTGATCTAAGGCTCATTTTCTCAGCAGGGTAAATGTCAGTGTCTGGGATGCAGCAAACCTTTTCCCAAAATAAACCTCCACCCTCTAACATGTTCACTACTGACAAGATGAGCAATGGACATGGCTTCTGAGTCACCTCTCATTCTTGTTCATGGACATGGCAGTTTCTTCTTTCACTGTTTTGTAATATATGTGGGGGGCAAATCGTAGATGTGATCAGTGACCACAGTCCAAATATTTCCCAACTTGATATCAAGTATATTTTTTGTTCATTTTTCATTAACAGGATTTAATGCTAAATAAATGAGTATCATAGTATACGTAATATAATAAGTATTAATGCTCTATGTTGGGTTGGCCAAAAAGTTCGTTCGGGATTTCGCATAACACCTCACGGGAAAAACCCGAACGAACTCTTTGGCCAACCCAGTAAAAGCGAGGTATTCACTTCCTTTTCCTTGTAATAGCTGGGAAGGAAGACCCCACGACAAACAGTAGTGCTTAGCCCAGAGCGGGCGCTTGATAAATAGGTGTGGATGGATGAACCCCGAGGCACATGCTCTGTCTTGCAGATTCAGGACCATATCCCTGCCTCTCTGAGCCCCAGGCTCCTCCTAGGCAGAGAGAACTCCGTGTCCATCGCCAGCTCCCTTTCTGCCAGCTTCGGCAGGCGTAGAGTCACCAGACAGCCTAGATCCATAGAAACTTTTCAGCTGTCTTCCTCCTGCCACGATGGGCACTTTGTTCTTTAAAAGCTCTTCAGCTTTTGGGGTCACCAGCTACAGGGGAAGAGAAGGATGACCGTCCCATGCAAAACAGGAACTGACCAGTTTCAGGCTACGAACCTGCCTGCTTGTTTTCAGAACGGAGCCCAAACCCATTTTTCACCTTTAGGTCCCCTGATGCGAATACTCTCAAAATAGAAGCAGAATTGGAGGACTCTCAAAGTATACACTTCACTTGGCTGTTTTTTTTTAAGTTTCCTTTCTAATGAGGAAGTTTAAAACCTACAAGAAGTGCTGCACAGACGTACTAATGATTTGTTTTCCTCAGAGATTCCAATTGCCCCGTTAGAAAATCCGGCAACATGTCATTTTGATTTCCCCAAACGCTTTCACAAGCTCCTCATCCTTTCCTTCCTCCCACTACTACCTCTTTGCTGCTTGTCTGAGGGACTAAATAACTGGGTATTTCAGAAATATTTCTGTGCAGCTGGGGATGTAGCCGAGAACGCTAAGAGGTTAAAAAAAGAGCAAGAAGACAAACAAATCCTTCCTTTAGCCACAGAGATGCATTTTCAGCTTATTAGAGAGCTGACTATTGTTCAAAGAACTCTATGCTTAAGTGATGGCTTTTGGATGCTTTTTTTTTTTGTTTTAAAGAAGAAAATATTCTGGGTCTTTTATCACTATCGTGAGTGCTCTTGCCAAGAGCCATACAAAAATCCTCCATATGTTTTTTTCTTTTTTCCCCCAATCCTGCCTAAGATGGGAAAAACCCGACATCAAAGTGTGAGGTTCAGATCTTGAAGAACTGAGTCAGCCAGAACTCCACGTTATTTGAAGTCTCTAAGCCTCCTGCCTGCTTATTAAAAAAGACAGGCTGAGGGGAAAAAAAAAAAAAAGCTAAATAGTTTGAGAAACAGATTAAAAGAAATGAAAGTCTCTTCAGCCTTGTGACTGTATGACAAATAGGGATTTGAAAACCAGGAGAGGTAGTTGAAAATATCAGGGTAAATGAGCCAGCAAGCAAACACTGCAATTTCCTCATTTCCTAAAACTGGTCTCGTTAATCCAGAAAGTGCATTGAGATGCAGTGAGAAGTAGGGAGGAGGGCTGGGAGCCAACTGCCCTGGTCCACTTACACCTCGGGGCCTGCAAGGGCACCCGCCACTGGTAAATTCATGCCGGCATCGCCACATCCAGTGTAAGGCTCAGCCGTGGACAGAAGCCGGGGGACCTCAGAGACAAAACCGTGGGTCCCCTTCTTCGAGGCAAGGTGAGGACAGGAAGGCAGAGCGTTTGTCAGCCACGTCACCTCCACTACCCCCCACAGCCTACCTGTGACACTTCTCTGGATGGACAGCGGTTTGCTTCGCTTCCGGCCCCTCCCTATGTCAGCAGAAAGAGGGGGAGCAAGGAGATTCCCTGTTACGCCCTGTGGAGAAGGCACAGAGCAGCAGCCCCATCCATGCATGTGGGATGAGGCCGTGGGACAGAGCACAGCATTCAGGAGCCCAGGCCCGCAGGGCCCGAGGGCTGAAACCAGCATGGGAGTGCATGGATGGAAGCGCTGGTTCATGCAAGAGCGTCCCGGGTCTCCTTATGTGTGTTTCCAGGTAGAAGCTTCCACCTGGAAAATCCATCAGTCCATATTAAACCACAGGCTGGAAAAGCCTCAAGGAGGTGGAGGGGATCCAGGAGGAGTTAGGACCTGTGTCTCCACACCGACACGAACTCAACACTGGGAAACCCACATGGACATACAGCATGAAGGACATCTATTGAACTGTCTCTGAACAAGGACAGAGAGATGAGCTGAACAACATCAATCAGGTTAAAAAGAAAAAGGAAGTAGACAGCTAGGTGTATCTTTCAGTTTAGTTGCAAAACACAGATTTTCATGAAATGGGAAAGATTTGCTTCAAAGACGGAACTGAGCTATTACAGAATCACAGGGCAAGATGCAATCTTGAGAAATCACTGGGTAGAGCCTACCTGCATTCAGGTGTGACCACGTATGAATTATCCCAGATAACTTAATGAGGCTGGTATCACTAATGTCTGACCAGAGCTTTTCCAAGCAGTGTGAAAACTTACCTTTTCAACAGCAAATGTTCTTATCACATATTCTGCCAGTAGCTCTGTTTCTATTAGGGTGACTTTAATGTCTTTGTAGATCTCTGTGTCATCTGGCCAGTATTTGCAGCATTTGACCTTTAGAAAACACAAAGGAAATGAAGATTTAGGGTTTTTTTTTTTGGAGTTCTCCAAATGACGGGTCACAGTATAATTTATAGGATACAATTTGCACACAAAATCAGAAGTACAGCTTAACTTTATTTTTTTAGATCACCTATATATTTTTTTCTCTCCCCAGAATAAAACACAATTTGAGTTACGGGAGGAATAAAACCTAGGAAAATGGTCTAAAGTTAACAAATTGTATTTATACTACAAACATCTCAGTTACAGTAACCATTCATTTCCTGTCTATCTCTACTCAGGAGTGGCCTGGAAAAATAAACTATAAAAGTTAGCTTGCAGTATTTTAGCTCCTCTGAGCTTTAAATTTCTTCTAGTTTCAGGAACTGATCGAACATTTTTGAGGAGGACTGAGCAGGAAATCAGAGCCAAAAGTAAAGATTAGAGTTTTTTTTTTTTTTTTTTCCTGAAGAACGTAGCAGCTATGTGTTTTCCCCAAGTTAGAATTACAGATTCATTTTAGTATAAGTAAATTCAATATACAAAACCTGGTGAACTCCCTATGTTAATGACTCTAAGATTTCCTCAGTCACCCAGGCACAAAACCTGGCAATCCTTCTCCAAAACCCAACCAACTGCCAAGTCTAAGAAGCTTTTGAAATATCTCTCAAATATGTTTTCCAAATTTTTATTCCCTCCGCCACCGTATTCAGGCTCTGGTAACTTCCAGCATCCCCTCCATACCAGTAACTGCAAAAACCCTTCCAAGTGCGATCCCAATGGCACTGACTTGCTCTACTCAAGAAACTTCCATTTCCAACCACTGCCCGTGAAATTAAATAGAAATTAACTTTGGCCTGGCAGGTAAAGATCTTTTTTGTATTTGGACACAACTAGCATCTTCATCCTTTTTTTTCCACTTCTCTCCTTTCTAGCCACAGACATTTTTTGTTCAGAGACAAGTGGTTTGCCTGATCCCCAAGCAGACCTCATGGTCCGGGCTCCTACTCATGCCATTCCTTCTGTTCAGAATGTTCTCCTCCCACTCAGATATTTTATCTAGCTGAACATTTTATCCATTCTTCAAAGAATATCTCAAATGCCACACCCCTTCAAAGTCTTTTCTCCATGGATGCTCTCTGTTGGTGCTCTGATAAGATGTGCCAGTTCTGCTAGTATGACACCCCTCTTACACCGCGCTATACCTGCTTATTACCTGCCAGCATGCAAAGGGCTTTCAATTGCTTATTTCTGCAAACCCAGCAAATCTGGCATGTGTCCCATACACAGAAAATATGCAATAGGTACATGAAAAACTGAATTTCATGGAGACAAGCATAGGATCAGTGTAGGAAAGACAATCCCAGGTTGGGAAAATTTACAAAAAGAAATATGGACTGGGGTGGCCTGTCCCAGAACGCCAAACACCTTGGTACACCCATGTTTCCGGTGCGGTGCTGGCTGGTTGTTATCTTGGCTGCTTCCTCATGAAACTTTCTGGCAGCCAATTCAGTGCCGTTCCAGATAAGCCTTATCACCTTTACTTGGGAAGATGTAAGCCAGAGACATCAGGAATTGGAGATACAGTGCAGCACAAGACAAGGATGGTCCCTGCCCTCATTACATTTTTAGCTTCCTTACGGAATCTTTTTCTTCCCCTCATGGGAACATTATCTGTGACTTTATAAAGGATAATCATTTACAAATATTTTGACTTATCCATATTTCAAAGATTTATATCATGGATACCTGTGCCAGATCTAAAATATTCCAGAATAACAGAGATCTATAATTTCTCCAGTTCTTTTCCTAGATGTAAAGGGAGTCTGAGCAGATCATGCGTATTTGTGATGTCTAATTTGATAACAACCCTAATTTCACTCATAGAATGTCTAATTACTTTCAGAGTGGTAATAAACAAAGATGCTTATATGGCACGTACCAAAGTCTCCTCTATTTTACGGGACTTGCTTTTACCTTTTTGTGACTTCAATCATGCAAGCAGAGGGTTGTGGATAGACACAAAACTACGAATAGAGTATATACGTGCACTTTTAAAATTAAACAATTCTCAGGAATTCCCTGGCGGTCCGGTGGTTAGGATTCCGTGCTTCCACTGCAGGGGGCACGGGGTTCCATCCCTCGCTGGGGAACTAAGATCCCGCATGCCACGCGGACAAAAAGAAAAAAAAAAAAAAAGAGAGAAAAATTAAACAATTCTCAATGGAATGAATACATAAGTCAAAAATCTGTGTATTTCTCCAACAATTACAAAGTTAACCTACATTAACTAGGTATACCTTGCCTAATAAAAGTGCCTTATTAGAATGTGATTGCGGTAGGACATATTGTATAGTCACCTATTCTTCTCTTTTAGAGTCTTTACCCTCCCCATCCCCAAAGTTTCAATAACTACGGGTGTGGAGGCTTCAATGCCTGGGAGTCAGGGAAACCAAAAGCCTCTGCAATGTACCAAAGGCTTAGAGCTTCTCTTGGGGACTGTTCTTCCAGTTCCCTTGGGCCAGCTCGATTCCCAGGGATCTTGACCCTGCCGGGCCCTCCCGCCGGCTCTGACATCCCCCAACCCCCCGGGTGCAGCTGGGCGCCCCCTGGCGGTGGCGGCAGAAAGTGCCCTCCAGGTGCAGGGGTCGCCAGGGCGTGGCCACATCTAGCTCGCCAGGCTGGCTGCACGTTACTGTGACCTTCGGGGCACCTTGATGTCTCTGTAGCAGTGGTTCTCAAACTTCAGCAGGCATCAGACGATCCTGGAGGCCTGTGACAAGTGCTGGGCTCCACCCCAGACTTTCAGATCAGTAGGTCTGGATATGTGTGGTTCCAGAATTTGCATTTAAGACAAGCTCCCAGGTGATGCTGCCGGTCTGCGGATCACACTTTGAGAAGCAAGGATGTAGACGACAGCCTGACTACAGAGGCTGGCTCTCTCCTTAAGGCTGCGGTGAGCCTGGGTGAGTCACTCAGGTTTGCTTAATCTCAGGTTCTTCATCTGCGGGGGGTGGTTTTTATTCTATCTCAGAGGGCTCTAAGGTTAAGGCAGGGGTTTCCAAATTTGCACATTAGAATCATTTGCGGGGGGGTTATTAAATTCCAAAGCCTTGGCCACACTCCAGGCCAATTAAATCATTTTTAATGCAAATCAAAACCACAATGAGGTATCACCTCACACTGGTCAGAATGGCCACCATCAAAAAATCTACAAACAATAAATGCTGGAGAGGGTGTGGAGAAAAGGGAACCCTCCTACACTGTTGGTGGGAATGTAAACTGGTACAGCCACTATGGAGAACAGTATGGAGGTTCCTTAAAAAACTAGAGTTGCCATATGATCCAGCAATCCCACTCCTGGGCATAGATCCAGAGAAAACCATAATTTGAAAAGATACATGCACCCCAATGTCCACTGCAGCACTATCAATAGCCAAGACAAGAAAGCAACCTAAGTGTCCATCGACAGATGAATGGATAAAGAAGATGTGGTACTTATATACAATGGAATATTATTCAGCCATAAAAAAGAACAAAATAACACCATTTGCAGCGACATGGATGGACCTAGAGATTGTCATACTGAGTGAAGTCAGACAGAGAAAGACAAATATCATATGATATCACTTATATGTGGAATCTAAAAAAATGGTACAAATGAACTTATTTACAAAGCAGAAAGAGAGTCACAGATATAGAAAACAAACTTATAGTTACCAGGGGGTAAGGCGGGGAGGGATAAATTGGGAGATTGGGATTGACATATACACACTACTATATATAAATAGATAACTAATAAGGACCTACTGTATAGCACAGGAAACACTACTCGATACTCTGTAATGACCTACGTGGGAAAATAATCTAAAAAAGAGTGGATATATGTATATGTATAACTGATTCACTTTGTTGTATACCTGAAACACAACATTGTAAATCAATTATACTCCAATAAAAATTAATTAAAAAAATCATAATTTCTGGGTAAGACAGAGGCATCTGTAATTTCTTATAGCCCACAGGTGACTCCAAAAGTGCAGATGTGTTTGGGACCCACTGGACTGAGTGATAACATCTGCCCTAGAGCAGGTTCATTGTGAGTATCCCCCCCAAGCAATGGAAATTCTTAATTTTATTATGATGATAGTTTTGTGGTGATCTGGACTGGAGGTGACCCCAGGCAGTCAGAAGGCACAGATCCCCCTAAATGCCTGAAGAGGTGAAGCTGGGTTTCCTGGAGCAGGGAGAGGGGAGAGCAGAGTGTTGAGTGCTGTGCCAGCTCTCTGCCGGGGAAACATAGGCAGAAGCCAAGGAAACTCCGGTGTGTTCTCTGCTCCTCTTTCCTGCACACCTATTCGGGGCACTGGTGGGCAAGTCCACTCTCTCACCAGGGAGGTTTGATTAACACCCAACAGAAACTAGGAAACGGTGTCCTGACTTCCGGAGGAGAATCGCATCCAGTAGAGCCGTGACGAGCCACAGAGACAGTTTCCGAACAGTTTCCTTTTCCAGATCATCACGAATGCCAGACATAGACTTTCACGCTTGGATTTTGCTTTGGAATCACTGGGTTCTTGCAACTGTGGCCTCACCAGTGGCTGGCCTGAGGGAAGAGCCAGCAGGGGCCAGGGCCGGTCTCCTTCCCCTTCATTCTCTCCCTGGCTTGTGTCCTGAAAGGAGGAAACGAAAGGCCGGCCCAGGGACCAAGAGTGACTCACTCCAGCGGATGAGCTGGATGCTGGCGGGGGAGAAGCTGTGGACAGGCCCCAAGCACAGGGGTCTTTGGAGGAGGAAGCTCAGGGTCAATTATGCTTCCTTCAGTCTCGCCAGGCCCAGCTTCGGGAACAGATACCGAATAGGAAGACTTGAAATGACTTTAGCTGCCTGGCCTCTTGGGGTGAGTGAGGGTATGAGGGGGCGAGGGGCAGGAAGAACAGAAGCACACGCTGAAAGCATCCTTCTTCTGTATACCTGATCACGGATGGCTAGGTTTCCGTGGATGCTCCCGTATCACTAACTCTCTGGTTGGCAGGAAGGGGGCTGGGGTAGAACGTGAAGGTCTGCTTCTGCGCTCTGTGCCTGGGCCCAAGGACTCATTTTGCTAAGAAGCCCATGATCACGAAGGGTTAAGCAATTAAATGTCAGCCCTTCAACTGCGGGTACCACTGCACCATCTAATAGACACAACCGACAAGGAGGTGGAAGGCAGGAAAAAGACAAAGGCACTGGTACAAGTTTTGGTTTGTCAAGGGGTTTTCAGCAGACTCTTTCTTTTTCTGAAAGGAGACATCCGAAGAGACAGTGACCACAGTTCTATTAATAGCTGAGTGCGGCTTTGCTGGAGCCGCTGGCTGGCAAGAGCAAAAACACTGCTGGGTAGCACAGTGACCATAAAGGGCCCCAGCCAAGAGCAGCTGCTAACGAGGCTTCCAAGAGAACAGATCTACTGCATACATTTTTTTCTTTTTAACAGAACTCTCACAGCAATGAAAACATTCACTCATTTAAATATCCTGAAAATGCGGATTGCTTTGGTCCCAGCGTGATGAAGTAAGACGGACGTGTGCTGGCTTTTATCTTGCTAACTTGTGGTGTTACAGCCGGTGACGTGTATCCCCTTGAGCCTCTGAGCCTCAGTGTTCTCATGCATAATATGGGATAATGGCACTGATTTTATTTTAAGGGAGATTTTGAAGAGTAAGTGACACAGTCTATATAAACGTTCTGCATAAGTACCTGGCTTATTGGAGGTTCCCAGCTCCTCCCTTCCAAACCTGCTTCATCTGGGCCCTGGGGCCTCCTTTGGGCAATATCCTTGAAGGCTGTTTCAAAACTGGCACGAAATCAGGAGGTCTGGATAGTGTGAATTTGGAGGAATCACTTCATGGCACCAGCAAATCCCTCTTTCTCACCTTCAGGCTCCGGCCTAAAGTTCCCCCCACAGGGCTTCTGGTTTTCTATCTGGTCTTCCAATAGCATCTATTAATTAATGGACACATAATACTTATAATATGCACAAGGTCACATCCATATCCGTAACATTTGTTTGCATCCGCTGTAAAGAAACATGTGGCCTGAAGCCTCCTGTGGAATTCTAAGTGTCATCTTGCAGAACCCCCGAGAAATGTCTTGCTGCTTTTCTCTCTGACCGCACATGGATGACAAGGGTCCTACCCAGCTAGGTCACAGAGCAACAGCCCTTTGAAGAAACACGTTTACCCAGGCTGCTTGTTCCCCACCTTATTCAATAGACTGGCCTTGACTTTTAGCCATTCCCTAAATTTAAGTCGTCCTGCTAATAGAGGGAGATTTGCCACCACTGAGGACAATGAAAATGTGTGTCACGCAGTCTAAAGGTGATTCTGAAAGAAGACATTCAGAAATCTTTTGAGCAATGACAACATTATGGCAACATATATACATATTATATATACACATATATAATACTATAGACAATATACATATATGTGTATATATATCATATATAATATACACATACATGTGTATACATAATACATACATACATACCTAGATATTATATATACATACATATATATACACATCTCCTGAGGTCCATCAGAGGGGACATTTCTTAGAGAGATATCTGACATATCTTTGAGAAGAAGATTCCATATTTTCTCTCAATGGCAGTCTCCCCACGTTATCAGGGTAACAATTTAGATCAGCAGGACTCTGCAGTCCTATAAAGTTTTTTATCTGTTGTCTCTGTGTGGGTCACAGAGCCATCCAGGCTAGACCATACGGGGGTCACCATCATTCCAGTCCTAGAATGATCTGACTACTTGCCCCTCACACTAATTCTGTGGGGCACGAATTATCCCTATTTATATCCATCATCTGAGGTGGAGAGGCTGAGGCAGACCGGGGAGCTTTGAGGGCTCCCCACCACGGCTGCAGTGTCGTGATGCCTCTGTCTGCGCTCAGGGCAGCGGCGTCCAGGCTGTCCTCCCGTCCAGACAGCCCCGAAGGCCATGATGAGCAGAGCCTAGGCCCGGGGCGGCTGGGGCACTGAGAGGAGAGAGGAATGAGTCTAACGCCGGTGAAGAGGCTGGTGTGGAAATAACCAACCTGACCCAGGGTAGAAGGAGGCAGCTTAGTGGTCACAGCACATCCCCCAGGGCCACGCCGTCTGGGTTCCAAGCATGGCCCCACGTCACTTAACTTCCCAGTGCCTCCATTTGTCAGTTGTAAGATGGGGATAATAATAACGGTTTTAGAAAGATTAACTGCATTCTTGCTTGTAAAGCTCTTAGATCATGCTTGGCACCAGTAAAATTAGCAAAACAAAAACTGCTCTCGGAAGGTAGAAAGAAGACCGTTAAATCTAAAGGAAGAGACCCAAAGCTGCACAAGGGAGACCACGTGACAGGTGAGACCAGAAAGATGAAGTGCAGGTTCCCTGGGTGCTGGAAGGGGGAGGGCACTGTGGATTGACGAAGTTGGCGGGGGGCATCTCCGGGGAGCCTGAGCGGTCCCGAGTCCCTGATGGGGGGACGGGGTGGGGGCTGGAGGGATGGGATTCTCCCGACCTCGGTAGGAGACAGTCCCTGTTGCATGATTTCCAGCTGCTCCTGACACTATCCTGGTGGACCTTCCTGGTGCTGTGTTTTAAAATAAGAGGAACAGTCTTGGGGTAGAAAGTGTGTGTTCGAAAAGTGGGGGAGCACGCAGGACATGGATTTCTGTACGACCCGCATTTGTAAAGGGCACTCGTTCCTTTTCGTGAGCGTACACAACCCCTGGAACCACCGTGCGGCTCTGCGCAGCCGAGCCAGCTGCCCTGCCAGCTGGGCTGCTAGGGGCCGCGTACACGCTGGATGCTGGGACGCGTGTGTGAGTGTATGCGTGTGGGCTGGGAGCAGTCGATCGCCCGGGTATGTGTGTCAGGCACCTCTGTTACCAGCTGCTGAGCAGAGGCTGCACACCACGACGGATACACCTGTGGCTCCTTAGAGCAGGTGAGCTCAGGGACTGTGCCTTCCACATCCCCCAGGTTTCCAGGATGTGACCTCTCTGGCTTGGTTAGTTACAGATCTGGAAACGTTCTTTAAACGCCACACACACAGGCGGACATTCTTCTAGGTGGTGGGGGGGGTAACATTTTACTTTTAAGGACCACTGATAAAGAAGGTTCTCTTAAAAACTCGCATTTAGTGATGGCGCAGCGTGGTGTGACAGGAGAGGCCTGGTGGGCACGCAGGAGGGCTCGAGGCTGATTCTAGCTGTGTGACCTTGTGCAGGTCACAGACCCCTTTTGGTCCTCAGCATCCTATGTGCAAAAAAAAGAGGACAGTAGACCACATGGCTATTAAAATTGTTCCAGGTCTGGGAAATTGATTTCATGCCTCTAGAATGAGGTTCTTTGGAAGCCATCTAGCTTAGTGCTCAGGAGGGACGTTCTGTAGCTCCAGTCACAGGCTGACAGTTACTAACTGCATGACCTTGGAGTAGTTTCTAAACCTCTGGAAGCTTCAGTGTATTATCTGGGAAGTGGAGATAACAATAGCGCTCACATCACAGAGTCACTGTGAGGTCTGAAGACCCATCGCATCAGAGGATGTCCACTGGCTGCCATCTTTGCTTCATGTCAGCATCTCTATTACTAAGAAGGGAACAGCTCACGGTGTAGAGCACCAGGTGCTCTACTGATTATAAGAGCTCACACCTGATGGTCTCTACCAGGATGAGAGAGACAATGAACTTGAGTTTCAGAAACACGAATCTGGGCTAAATCCCTTGAGATCGTCTGAGGTGCACACTTGTCCCAGTTAATCTTCTGTGGGGGAGGTAAATGGCTCCAGGGGTCAGGAGCAAAAAAGAGGAACTTAGAAAGAAGGCCCCGGCCTCCCTGGGTCTCAATATCCTCACCTGTTCTATAACCCTCTTCCCTAGATTATCACAGGAACTGCTAAACACAGCAAAGACTTTGAAGGATATAGTGACACAAAGAGATGACCTGCCTAATTGTTGACTGAACCTCATATAAATAGTCCTGGGTTTGGGATGTATGTAATTCAACCAGTTGAATGGATTAAAACTCCTAAAAATTCACTCTTGATATTGGATTCTCCACCCAGCAACATCAGAAAAGAATCTATCTTTGGTGAGGTGATGACTGTACCATCCTTTTCTAGTACAAAGACTTCTCTCTCCGTCCAGAATTTTCAGTGATAAGGGTTCTGGTTTCTATTTCAAAAGTAGACAGTCTGAAGCTAAAAGAGGTGAACCCAACGTCGGCTTTTGAAATATCTATTTCCTCCCGTACTCTTCATACTTATTCCCTTCTGTGGGCTAATTCTCCACTATATGTCACGGTTCCCTTCAGTTCTTTCCTTTCAGACTCTACCTCTTTTTACTTCCCAGCGAGTAATCCAGTGAAATCCCTAGCAGTTAACTCATCTCCCGGCTATGAGGTCAGTCCACTTCTGTAATCCAGCAGCACCTCTGCAATTTTCAAATAATGTTACCCAAATGCATATTCCTTAATCCTGAGGTTTACAGGATGAGGAAGCAATGTAGTCCACACCTTCTTGTCAGGTGTGAAGGGGGTTCTTTGGTTGGATTTTATATCAGAGAAGTGTCCAGAGCTGTCCCACGTTCTCATTGCTGGAAACCTGGTCCCAGAGAAATGGGGCAGTGGCTTAAGCCATAAACTGTTGTCCTGTTCTGGTCGTACACATACGGCAGATACTTTGAGAGGAGAAGTTCCGAGGCAGTGAATTCTGGTGTTCTGTTAGCCAACTGAATTAAATCCTACTTTACTGAAATCCCTTAATTAGTGAAAGGAATGTAGACATATTGATGTCTTGTCAGTCGGTTAATCTGAGAGCAGTTGTCCATGGACTGTAACCCTGCTCGCTGCATTATTTTGCCTCTTTGGCCCTCTTCTCTTAAGAGGTCCCCAGCATTTACTCACATATTTCCTTAGCCAGATAACCCCAAGCCTTCAGGAGAAGGCAGAGCAAGGCCTCAGAAGATGAAGTCAGCAGACTTGGAAAGTTCAGAGAAAGGAAAAAATAATTCTGCATTCAAGACAGGACATCATTTACGGTTTTCAACAAGTTATTCAAGGATAGGATATACACACAGTGTGCAAAGAGGGGGGAAAGCGCCATTTTCTTTTTTCTTTTTTTTTTTTTTTTGGCCATGCTGCGTGGCTTGCGGGATCTAAGTTGCCCAACCAGGGATTGAACCGGGTCCTGGCAGTGAAAGCGCCGAGTCCTAACCACTGGACCGCCAGGGAATTCCCAGAGAACTCAATTTTCAAGTGACGTGAGTGGAGCAAAGGAGGAGAGCTCTGGCAGCTTGGAGACCATCCCATACTGCATCCGATTCTACTGCCAAGAAATTACAGGTGTATGTGGCCCGGGAAGGTACCTGTGCAACAGGGGCTGTGATGCGTCTGTCCCAGCGCACCAGTCCATCTGCCACGTCCAGGCCCCTGCCCCCTTAAGCGCTTCATGACACTAAGGCAGGTTGACCACCTACATGCACCCCAGAGACATGGCAGGTAAAGCGAGAGGCGACAGAGTGAGCCAGTGAGAACCCCAGCCCAGGCCAGTAGAGGGGTGGATACACAGGAAGCCCAGACCCAGGTGAAGACGAGGATGTTCCACAGCCGGGCACTGATGACAGAGCGGCACGAGTGTCTGCAGGAGGCAAGCGACAGGGCTTGACAGTGGTGACCGTGAATGTGGGCACCCGACAGTCACCTCCGTGGGTGCAGCTGGAGAATACCGAACAGCTGATCTGCACTCAGCTCGCACTACCTGGGGGGCCAGGAGGGCGAGTTCTGGGAAACACTTGTTATTCAGACCTGCAAACATGCTTCAATCCTAGCGATATGAGAGACGGCCCAGAAGAAAGCATCAGCTGACTCACCACACAGAAAGAATCCTCTAAGAAGCCTAATTTATAATTCATCCATCTTTGAGTAAAAAATGACTTTGCCTTCTTTTAAAGGGACAGGATGGATTGGGCTGAATTACCGAGAACATCATACCAAAGGGCTGACTGGGGAGGCCAGATGTAGCCTTCTCTCTGTTGTCACAAACAGAGCTGTCGTGATCCTCACTGGCGCCCAGGGGACCACGTCACACACACACGGGTGACTTCCGCCTGCAGTCTGTTCTCCCCGAGTGGAAGAAACCAGGCGAAGGGGAGCAGTGAACAGAAGTTTCCCTCGTATGAGTCGTTATTTTGCACCAGCTTATCTGTTCCTTTGTAATTATTCTTCAGAAACATTCACTGAGGACTTCCTCATCCTTTCTATGTGTCTGACCCTGTGGGGTCCACAGATGCCATACCCTAGTCTTTGCTCTCGGGGGCCTGTGGTCTGGGAGGGCAGAACGGTCCCCAAGGGTGTTTAGTTCCTTCTTGTACATGGCGGTGTGTCCTCCTCTATAACCGGAGGGTGAATATTTTTTTTTTTTTTTTTTTTTTTTTTTTTTTTTGGTGGTATGAGGGCCTTCCTCTGTTGTGGCCTCTCCCGTTGCGGAGCACAGGCTCCGGACGCGCGACCGGGGCGCGAACCCGGTTCCCCTGCATCGGCAGGCGGACGCGCAACCACTGCGCCACCAGGGAAGCCCCCGGAGGGTGAATATTTTGAAGGTGGGCGCCTCTCTTGTGTTTTCCTGCCCTCGCCTACAGCAGGGTAAGAGGTCACTTGAGCACCGCATCTTAACTGGCTGCAGTTGCCTCAGCAAAGTCACAGGAGTGGTGGACAAAGACTCCAAGGGGTTAAGGTGTCCAACAATGGCAGCAGCAGAGAAACAGGGCCTGTGAGAAAAAGGTACGAGACTGGTCCTGCCTCCACCCCAGGAAATTCAGTAATTCACTGTGTCGACTCATGCAGAATTCAGGAAAAAAGAGACAATGGTCTGCACTTGGAACAAACAGTCTGCTGTTCTCGACAAGGCAAAGAACATTTCTGAAACTGAGGTAAGTATGTGTGAGCAGGAGTGTGTGTGTACATGTGTGTGTGTGTGTGTGTGTGTGTGTGTGTGACTCGTACATTTGGGAAGAACCTTTTATCAAGTACAGGGGGCGTGGAAGCTGTGAAAGAGATCTAGTCTGGTTACCCATGTAAGCAAGTGTGAGGGAGGGGAATAGCTAGCCTTAAAAAAACGCATGCGTGTACACACGCACTCACACACACACACACACGCTTATTTGCAGGGACACTATGAGAATAAAGGTTACAGAAGTTGGGGTTAGCATTACAGATACATTTTGTATAAAGAAGCCTCATTACTTTAAGCTTTAAAATGCAATACTTAGCGAAACAGAAACAGACTCACAGGCATAGAAAACAGACTTGTGGTTGCCAAGGGGGAGGGAGCTGGGGGTATGAGTTGAGAGTTTGGGATTAGCAGATGCAAACTATTATATATAGACTGGATAAAAAACGAGGTCCTACTGTATAGCACAGGGAACTATATTCAATACCCTGGGATAAACCAAAATGGAAAAGAATATGAAAATGAATATGCATATGTATAACTGAGTCACTTTGCTGTACAGCAGAAATTAACACAACATTGTAAATCAACTATACTTCAATAAAATAAAAAAATAAAAAGGCAGTACTGAGTGTTTAATGTAAAATATTCGATAAGCCTTCAGTGAGACTGAAGAAGAAAGTTCTGTGGTTTTCTCCTTGCTTTATTCTGAGAGGATCTGTTTTCCTTTAGTCTCCTATTTTTCACAATTGCCACCCAAATTAGTAGTCAGTGAAGTGTTTCCTAGTTAAACGAAGCTGTTTCACAGTGGTATCTGTGCATGTCCTTTATACCACAGTTTACCTTGCAGTTAAACAGATTGGTTATCCAAATCGGATTAATGAACATTAAGTGATGGTGATGATTCTTCATTAATTTTTTGGGCGTAAAGTAACTATTTCTGTGCACAAGGGGATCTTCTTCCAGATGCAAAAATCACACATGGGGTTACACAGAACACGATGGGCTGGGCAGGGATATCTTTATTAAAAGATTGCAAGGGGCCACATTTCCCCCGAAGACCCCCTTCCTGCTGCCTGCCTCAGAGGCGGCATTGCTGAGCGTCGGTTAAAAAGACGGAAATGTGCTCAGAAGGTAAGACTGCTTGATGTGCCAGTT
This sequence comes from Physeter macrocephalus, assembly GCF_002837175.3. Taxonomy (NCBI): domain Eukaryota; kingdom Metazoa; phylum Chordata; class Mammalia; order Artiodactyla; family Physeteridae; genus Physeter; species Physeter macrocephalus. Next base: position 28,373,875 of record NC_041232.1, read on the forward strand.
GATAAACCAGTGGATTGTTACAGGCAATTTTGAGAATTTTTGAAAAGAATATGTTCTCTCCAAATCTGTAGTCAGATTAGATCATTTTCAAAAGACGGTCTATAAATTATAGACTGTGCATCTTTTACGGTCTGCATACATTATGTATAAACAGAACCCCACAGAACTCGTCTCATGGGTACCTAATCAGGCTGCAATGCTCTGCTCTCGGTCTTCTACAAACTCCGTGTATAATAGTGCGGAAGAAATAGGAGTGGATGGCTCTCTCCCAAGCAAGCGGTGCTCATGGCTCTGTATTGAATCACTCCCTTTACAAAATCCAGACTCTGTGCTTCCTCCTACTGCTGGCATTCAGTGCAGACACAGTGGGTGCCCGGAGGGTCCTGAGGCCACGTGGATTACGGCACATCTGGGCTGATGATGCATCTGTTACTCAAACGGATCTCTGAGCCAACATGTAATCAACACACAGAGCCACAGTCTTCGTATAAACATGGAATTTTACAGCTCACTGGGCCAATTTCCCTTCCTGTCGGGGATGTGTGAACTAAGGCTTGGAGGCGAGAACTGGTTGGTTCCCAGCTCACTGGGTAAAGCCCACCACGTCCTTCTCGTGGTCACCTGTGCACAGCCCAGTCAGTTCTGGGAGGATCTGCCTCTGGCTCCCAGGATCCCAGGATTCCCGTGCACCCGGGTCCGGCTGCCACCACTGAGCCCTGCTTCTATCTTTCTCCCCCTCTTAGCTTCTCCCCAGAGACGAGCACGCCAGCTCCTACTCCGGCTGAGCCTTCACCTGTGCTCTCGACAGCGCCCAAAAATGGCTATTTCCTCAGGCCACAGCCTTGCTCCTGTCTTTACCCGGGAAACCTGTGTTATCGGAGCGGGTACCCTCCCAAATCTGTTGTGTGTGTTTCTGTTACATTTATTCTCCTGCATCCTCATCTGTCTCTGTTCTCCAGGCTCAGAGGAAAAGATGTCGCCCCTTCTACCGCTGACTTGAGGACCTGCGTTCTGGATGCATCCTCTCCTGCCTCCTCAGCTGTCCACTTTCTAACGGCTCAATCTCTCCCCCTCTCCTGGTCCTTTCCTTAACACGTACAATTTTCAGAGGTCTTCCACCTGTAAAATATCCTTCGATTGTAAACGCTCCTCTGACTACAGCCCTATGTCTCTCCCTTCCTTTCTTGGCTAAGCTTCTGACAAGTTTAAACTCAGTCTACACCTCCTGATTTTCTACTCCTGCCTCGACCCTGAGGACTGCCTTCCATCCTCACCATCTGTAGGGAGTCATGCTGTCTTCTGTCACAACATCCATTTCACCCATCATCCTTCCCGATACATCGTTGACTTCCTCTTGGAGACTCACTTCATTCCCATGGGGTAGCTTGTCAATTAGGGGCCCAGGACGGCCAGGGATGAGCACGAGAACCGACCGGGGGGAGATGATGCTCTGTCCTCGTGACTTGAATCCTGAGCACAGTGAAAAAGCCCGGAAATTGTTGGCACCCGTCCTCTGAGCCCCTTGCACCCTGGCCAGACTGTCTGGCTGTGGGGCCCCTCCGATCACTGGCCCTCTGGATTTGCTGCCGTCTTTCCTGTCTGTGCGCAAGTCTTATTCTTCAAAGCCACATTCTGAGCTCCCAATATTCTTCCAACGAATGTCCCTTTGGCTTAAATTAGCCTGAGTTGATTTCCGTTGCGTACAGTCAGAGAACTCTGGGAGGTCATACCTCTGAACCACTCAGGCAAAAGGAGACCTTCTCCTTGTTAAATCCAGTGACTCTCTCCCTGCCCTGGGACTGCTTCCTCTCTGTAGCATCCCCATCATGACCCTCTCTCCACGTCGCTCCCTCACTGCTCCTTCGGGGGTTCTGGGTTGGTCGCAAGAAGAGGCCCAGATCCTCACATGCACATCTGCGTCTCTATGACAAAGCCTCAGTCTCTCCCCCTTCCCCACGTTCATTCTGAACACAGCTGCAGTGTCCCTTCGGGGTCCTGTGGTTGCGCCTCTGCCTGGAGCACCCTGCCTTCTTTGCTGGTTCAGTCCCATTTGCTCCTCCACACTCAGGCCCATGCACCGCTTTGTCTGGGAAGCATTTATTGACACACCCTGCATCCTCAACTCCCGGTCTGATGAGGTACCTTCTTTCTGAACTACTGTAGCAGTGCTCTGCAAAGGCTTAATCATAGGATTTAATCACCTTGTTTGACTCCCCGTTGCTGTGGACAGGCATGCACTTAATGCCTTTGTAGCCACAGCCTCTTGTGTGTGTACACACTGGCTGGTGTGTAGCATATGCTTGGTAGCTGAGGGAGTCCCCTCCCACCTGCTCTGCGATTTTCCTCTGTCACCTTCCCCCTTTCTCTTCTTTTTTAAAATTGAAGTATAGTTGATTTACAATTTGTGTTCGTTTCAGGCACAGCAAAGTGATTCGGTTATATACACACATACATATCTATATATCTCCACATATCTATATATATTTCTATTCTTTTTCAGATTCTTTTCCCATATAGGTTATTACAGAGTATTAAGTATGGTTCCCTGTGCTCTACAGTAGGTCCTTGTTGGTTATCTATTTCATATATAGTAGTGTGTATCTGTTCATCCCAAACTCCTAATTTATCCCTCCCCCTTTTCCCTTTGGTAACCATAAGTTTGTTTCCTATGTCTGTGAGTCTTTCTGTTTTGTCAATAAGTTCATTTGTGTCATTTTTTAAGATTCCACGTAGAAGTGATATCACGTGATATTTGTCTTTCTTTGTCTTACTTCACTTAGTGTGATCATCTCTCCCCTTTCTCTTCTTGGACCTTCAGTCTCTGCTTCCAATGCGATCTTCTCCTCAGACTCCCAGTTATGCTCCTATCTACCCTACACAGACAGACACACACACACAGACACACACAGACACAGACACACAGACACACAGACACACACACATGCACACACAGACACACAGCGGCAAACACACACACTGACACACACAGACACACACGCACACACACACACACACACAGAGACACACACAGAGGCACACAAACACACAGACACACACACACACATGCACACACAGAGACACACACACACAGCAGCAACACACACACTGACACACACAGACACACACACATGCACACACAGACACACACAGAGAGACACACACAGAGGCACACAAACACACAGACACACACAGAGACACACAGCGGCAAACACACACACAGACACACAGACACAGACACACACACACCAACCTCCATCATCACATCTTGATCCTGCTTCCCTCTAGGTGCTGCTTCATCTCTTTCCTTGGATTCAATTCTCCAAGAACAAGCTACACTAACGTCTGTATCACACATGTAGCCACTACCCCATGGCCATTGGGGTCCTGGTTCTACGGCACGCTGCAACCTGGTAGGTACTGATGACAAAGCGAAATTACAATGGAGCCGTCACAGTGCAGGTAAACAGAGATGGAGGCGGGCGGCCACCGAGGACCTGGCTCAGACACGTCCCTGCACCACTGAGAACTTGAACTTCCTGTGAATCATACCAAACTCAAGGACACCAGCCATTTTTAAAACAATATCTGCCAGCTGCAAGCTACAAGTTTCCCTCTTGTAACTATGCAACCATTTCAGACCCCAACCAATCCTTGCTTAATCGGCACCCTCACTTCTTTCCAGCTCCGACTGTAATTCTTGATAAACAGCTCATGTAACCGTGCAGCTTTTGCTTTTATAAGTCTCCCCCATTTTGTAGTCCACAATTCAAGTCTTTGTTCAATCACTGTCTCCCGGGCTGCAGTCCTAACAAACCCCCAGTAAACTCTTTATCTCAATCAGGTCTCTTGTTTCTGAAGTTTTGGTTAACGACACTAAACTTAGTTGTTCACAGGGAAGTCCTGGGGAATTGTGGAGAGAGCCTGGGCTTTGGAACTAGACAGACTTAAGACTCAAATTCTAGCTCTACTCTGTGCCCTTTGCCAAATTACAACTGACCCTTGAACAACATGGGTTTGAACTGCGTGCGTCCCCTTATGAGCGGATTTTTTTTTTTTTCACTAAATACGAGCACTACAGTACTACGCGATTCGAGGTTGGCTGAGTCCACAGGTGTGGAACCTTGGATATGAACAACACGCACATACAGAGGGCTGACTACAAGTTACAAGTGGATTTTCAATTGAGCGAAGGGTCGGTGCCCTTAACCCCTGCGTTGTTCAAGGGTCTACTGCATTTAACCTCGCTGAGCCTTCATTTATTAATTTTGAAAACAGGACTCTGTATCTCATAGGGCAGCTGTGATAATTAAGGAAGTAAGGCTTGTTCAGTCATTTAGGGGAACGCCGGGCACAGAGCAGGTGCTCAATATACTGTGTTCCTTACCCTCCCCTGCAGTCCCATGCACCTCGCTCTCTGCAGCTTCCCTCACGCAGCTCACCTGCATCCTCTCCTACTTGTCACGGTTCTGGGTCTCGTGGTTATGCCCCATCTCTCTTGCTCGTCTTATCTGACTCCATCTCTAGCCCTTCCCCACCCCCCCCGCCCCGCCCCTAGATATATACAGTCCTCCAGGGCTGTCTTTAGCCCTCTTCTCTCTCTTTCTGCCGAGGATGCCGTGCTTCTGTTTCAGTGGTTATCACTTCACATCATACTTTTCTGGTTTGCTTGTCTTTCTCTTAGATTGTGCCAGGTCTTTTCATCTTGCCCTCCCCAGTCTAGCCCAAAGCCTGGCACATAGTAGATGCTCAGTAAACGAAGGGAGAAGCTCACATTTCATAGTTTGTGTCTTCAGCTCACGCATCCCTCTTCCTGTAAAGCCCCATGTTGTTCATTCAGAGTCTCAAACTCAGCATGCCCCAAACACATTGATGAATCGTGTTACGGCTGTATTAAAACTGCTCTTCTTTTCTCCCTTGGTGGGGAAGGGAAGGGCTACGCATTCGTGGTTAATAGCCTTTACATCAATCCGAGTCACAATGGTAGAAATCTGGGTTCACAGTCAAGCTCTCATCAGCATCCCCAAATAACACCCAAATTAGGTATCTCCCAAAAATTCCAAATGCCACTGAGACAGGCTGGGACCTGGGACCCTTTCCCGGAGTGCTTGCACCTGAACGAATGTCTCCTCCAGCAACAAAATACAAAGAAACCATAAGGGACTAAAAATAACTGCACATGTGCAGTTGGGGCAAATTATGAACAATAAGATACAAAAAGGCCACAAACCAACTGTAACTTCTGAGGTGCCGGGAGCAAAAGCAGGGCTGACCCCAGCACCCGGCACCACCCCGGGGGCAGGCAGACCACCTAAGCCACTCCTCTGGCCCCACCCACCAATCCGCCCCCACCCTCACCCCATTTAACGGACCAGCTCACCCCGCCTCAGGGAGCTATAGCAAGGGCACCTGTTTCCTGTTTTCTCTCCCTTGTGCAGCAGCACGACCCCCAGTAAAGCCTTGCTTGGATCCCTCGTCTGGCCTCTTATCAATTTCGATTGATTACAGAGTCCAAGGACCCGGGTGGGTATCACCCCTGCCACAGCCCGAGCCCACCACGTCCCTCACTGAGTCTTACTCTGGCCTACCCTGTCTCCATGCTCTTCCGTAACCCTTCTAAACCTTTCTCTAGTGGCCACTAAAACTGTCTCTCGACAACATGAATTAGGACCTAGGAAGCACCAGCTTCATGCCTTCCGTACACCACACAAGCACACCCTCCACTCCCTGCTCCTCCTTTGCCCTCCTAGAGAGGCATTTCAGACCCTTACGGACAAGACCGCCACAGCCTCCAGCCTCCGGGTTCACAGTTCCTCCTCATCAGGGCTCCAGCCACCTGCGTCAGACCCCTCGCTCCTTCCCGATCTTTCATTTACTCCCCTTTCTCTGTGTTTTCCCTCAAGTGGTTTCTGTCTCATTCCTGCCATTTAAAATCTCTTCTCCCGTTTTAAGTCCAGCTCCTCACTACCTCCTCCATGCAGTCCTCTGAGATTCCCTTAGGCAGACTCAGTCCGTTCACCAGGGTCACCGTCACTCTGACTTACGTGTATTATAGCTGATGGTTTGAATGTTCGCTAATACCATAGTTTATGTTCTTCCAAGACAAGTGACTTATAAATACCTTTGTATTTCTTAGTGCCTTGGATACAGTAAGTTTATCATTAAATGTTGCATACATTGTGCTGAAAAGGGATCAGAAAGGCCACTTTTGGGTTAGTTTGTGAACAAGACAAATCAGGCTCTTGGGTTGATTTTCTAACTTTTTACAGAGGGGACCTGAGATCGTTGGGCCGAGAAAACCTCAAAGGTTCACAGGGCCGCTACGGAGTCTTCTGTACTGGAAGATCTGGCTTCGTGGAGGGAGGGGCTTGCAGGGGGCCCCCCTCCTGCTGCTGATGGCTCAGGACCAGTTAGGGCCTCATTTCTTGGGTGATGTGCTGGAGGAGGTGACGTGAAACGTGGCAGGGCCTGGGTGGGAATCGTCACAGGCCACGGGGCAGACTTCCTCTTTTTTTCCTAGTTTTGTATTAAAGTTATGGAGAGAGGCAAGGCTTGAATCAGCTACATTAATATGACCGCTGAAACGGTTGATGGTAGATCAAAATGGAGAGGAATACTTATTGAATGAGTATAAATTCATCAAAGGTTAAGGCTATAATTACCCAGGTCACAAAATGTCAATCTTAAATATTTAATTCATTAAAAGAAGATCGATGAAAGGCAATCGTGAGAGTTCAAGACAGAAAAATTTCAGCAACGTCTTCAAAAAGAATTTGTCTCTTCCCTTTCATGTACAAATTGGAACAACTTAAGAAATTTTGTAAAAAATATTATTATTTTGTCCCGTTAGGCATTGCCTATGTTATTTTTACCATTAAACAGTATTTCCCCATGTTATAAAGGGGAAAATCTTGCTTCTCTCTTGCTTCCTCCATTGACCCTGGATCTGGTGGCTTTTGTAGAAAAGCAAATGTTCTTTGTTGTATGTGACAGGTGCACTTGAAATCTTAATATACCTTCCTTGCATGTGAATTTGACAGCTAATTCTGACGAACAGTGTTCATTTTTAACTTTTTTCTTTTGTTACCCTTTTAGTGATAAACGTTGTGAAAGGAATTATAGGTCAAACTCTTTGGGTAAATGACAACCTTTAGAGCATCCGTTTAGGTGGCCCCCTCGCATCCCTTACATTGATGGGGGTTAACATCTCTGGTCTCTACTTCTCTTAGCTCCAAAAGCCTTTATCACCTGTTACCAGAACTATTCAGAGCAGCTCAACAATAATTTTCCTACATGACTCTGAGACCTCATTTGGCTTTTTAATAAACAGTCACATTCTAATGAGGCCTTCATAAAACTGACTAAATATGTTTAGAAATCATTAGCTTAAATTACCAGTGGAAAGAAATCTCCTTCGGGAGCCCGCAGATTTGGTTCTAAGACTTCTGGCAGATGAATTAGTACAACACAACGGAGTCCTGAGGCTCCGCATAAACGGTGGCAATGGGAGTGCCTGGGAAACAGGCGATGGATAAAGAGCTGAGCGTCCCTCGGCTGGGTTCATTAAAGAGGGAAAGCGATCACAGCACATCCGGCGCAATTTACATGCCAGGTGTGCGGCTGTCGCCAGGTGCCAGGGAAACTGACAAGGGTCCCTTCCCACAACACACGGGCTGAGAGGGACGCACGGGGGTGATCAGGAAGTCTTAGATAATGACGGGTCCTGGCAGATGTACCGGGACCCCGCTGGAGGGAAGTGCAGTGTTTGAGCCTTCTGCACAGGTGCTGCGACAGGGAAGGCCTCCCAGCGGCTCTAACACCAGCAATTACAGCGGCCTAATGCGGAGCGCTGCAGGGCAGATATCTGGGGAAAGCTGCCCGGCTCTGACTTAATGAATCAAGTCTGTGTAAACAAACAGCGTTCCCGGGCTCATGCCTGATTCATGAAGGACACACTGCGTGCACTCAACGTGGTAAGTAGCTAGTTGCTCCCCTTAAAACCATGTCATTTTCATTTCTTCAGTGGTTTGTTGCTGCTGTTTCCAAGCATGGTAAATGGAAACGTCATCTCTCAACAAATGTGCAGGATGAACAATGGGAAACAGCCTGGAATAAGATTCGACTTTTTCCCGGAGGGCATGTGACCTTTTGTCAACACCCCCAAATCACACCAGACATTTCAAGGACAGATGCCATTAAGTGCATTACTAATTGAAGACAGGTTGGTCCAAGAGGCTGATGATGGTAACAGGCGAGGACTCTCCAGAGCTTGCCACGTCCCCACAAACCCGGTAAGGATTTGCAAGGATTTTTTTTTTTTTAGTATGCTTACCAGACCTAAAATTACTGAATTTCTGTGAGCCTGTGGGCTTCCATTTATGGCTGAACTTGAACCCTGACTCCCCTCTTCTGCTGCACACTGTTAGCTGAAGTGTCCACGGTTATTTGTCAGAAAGAATAGCTTCCATCAAAAATATCAACAGTGGCCACCCTGTATGGGATGTGTCCAAGTGCCTGATGGAAGGAACAGAGACCACCACTGCCTGGCCTTTTTATTTGCTATTATTCCAAGGCAGGTAACTCGGAATGAAACTTGCATTCCAGCAAAAGGTGCCATGTCCAACAGACAGTGGGCTTTGGTGTTTGAAGCTTTTTTACTATAGTAATTTTATAGCACAATCTTCCTTTGACCTGTTAGCCAAAGACCATGCTGTCCTGATTTTTCCTTAAAGGAAGAGGGTTTATCATATGAAAACAGCTCACCTCTAGTTGAGACAGGCTGGGACCTGGGACCCTTTGCTGCAGTGCTTGCACCTGGACACACGTCTCTTCAAGCAACAAAATACAAAGAAACTATAAGGGACTGAAAATAACTGCGTGCATGCGCAGTTGGGGCAAATTCTGGACAAAAGATACAAAAAGACCAAAAACACTCAACTGCCACTTCTGAAGAGCCAGGAGCAAAAACAGGGCACATGCCCCCTGCACACACCACCACCAAAGGGGTGGGCAAACCCCCCAAGACACCCCTCCGGCCCGACCCCTGGACGCACCCCTAACGGCACCCCATATAAGGAACCAGCTCGCCCCTCCTCGGGGAGCAAGCATGGGAACCTGTTACTTGTTTTCGCTTCCCCCTGCTGCAACACGGGCCCCAATAAAGCCTGGCCTGAATTTCTCGTCTGGCCTCTTATCAATTTCTATTGATTAAGGAGGCCAAGAACCCTGGTTGGTGACACAGTCACTGAGTCCTGAGATAGCACACTCTGGAATTTCAAAGAAGCAAAAAATACACGTGTGCCTTTATTTAAAAAAAATCCAGTAGTAGTTGTTATTTTAAATAATTATCTACTTTTCAAAATAATTTATCTTGGGATTATTTTAAGTGAGCTCCGATGCAAATATGTAAAATCTGGTAAATAACTTTCAAGGAATACAGTTATCGGGAGAGCGAAGCAGTGCGAAGCAGTCTCCAGATCTCTCTTGCTCTTTATCATACGAGGCAGTCAACACGTATTTGTGAGATGAGTGAAGATTCAGGATGGATCATACATTTCAGGGGAAGACACAGATAAAATATTTAGCTTCGCTGTTTCACAGTTAACCTAGCAGATGCTAACTACTCTCTAACACCGAGAGGGAAGAATTCACATTCATTCACTTTGTTGGGCATTTCCCGAGTGCCAGGAGGGAGAGACCAAAAATTTGTAAGGCTGTCTCCTCCCTGAAAGGAGCTTGCTTTCTGGTGCAGTTGAATTTTTTTTTTTTTTTTTTTTCTCCAGTGGTCATTACTGCTTTCATAGCAAAATACTGATTTGGGGTGAAAAAAGGTAATTTATAGATACCACTGTAGGTCTTAGCTTTGCTGGAGAAAATGTAAGGGTTACATTCATATCTATGTTTACGTAGTCCTCAGAATGGGGTGGGAACTTCTCTAACCACCTGACATGTAGAAACTCATTTAATCTTTAAAAGATCCCTATGAAGCAGGAGCTATGACATCTCCACCGCCCACGTGAGGGGTTGGTGGTGGGGAGCTCAGCGATGCCCCCTCCCCACTTCCTGCCAGCCCCCCTGCTCTCACCGTCTCCCAGGAGACAGGGAATTGAGAGAAGAAATGGTTTTTACACTGTCAGTATGTAAACTAGTGCTTTGTAAGCTTTTCTACTTTACATAATGGGCCCATAGCTTCTCCCCACTTGTCCTGTCACTTTACTAATGTCCTTTATTCTACAGAAAATTTTACATTTTAATAGTCAATTTTCCCCATCCTTTTCTTAACGTGTTGAGCTTTTGGTATATTTGAAACACTCTTAAAACAAAGGCCATAAATATTTTCCCCCATATTTCCTTCTAAAAGTTTTAAAGTGTTTACAACTTTTGGTCTTTATTTAGTATTCATTTTTGGGCTTTTTTTTTAGTCCACATGAATAACCAAATGTCCCAGTTCAATTGATGGAAAAGCTCATTCTTTTCCCACTAATTACACATTTTCCCACAAATGCCTACATCAACATCTGGGCTCTCTTTTTTGATCTGTTGGTGTATTTATTTCTTCCTAATTTGTGGTATCTATAATTTTCCCTTTTGCTATGTCCTTTTCTGGTTTTGATATCAAGGTTATATATACTAGCCTCTTAAAATAAAATGGGGCAGTAGTCTTTCTTTTTCTCTTCTCAGAATAATTTTTATAAGATTTGAATTACCCATTCCTTGACTATTTAGCAGAATATACCTATAATACGTTTGGGACTAGTGCTTTTCCATGGGTCACTTTTTAACTATAATTCACTTTTTCAATAATGATTGTCTCTTCAGAATTTGTTTCTTTTTGAGTCAGTTTTGGAAAATCATATTTGTCAAGAAAATTACCTACTTTATCTAAATTTTCAAATTTATTGTTACTCATATTATCTGTTATGATAAAAAAATGTATCCTATTCCCAATATTTGTTACTTTTGATTTCCTTTCTTCTGATTGCCAGATATTTGTCAATTTCATTAGTCTTGCCACAAAACCTTTTTGATTCTGGTGATTTTTATTATTGTTTCTTTGATTTTTATTTAATAACTTTCCACCCTGCTATTATTACTTTCTTGTTTCTTTCTTTAGTTGTACTCTGTTCCTCATTTATCTTCTTGAATTAGATGCTTAGTCTTCTAATAACAACATTTAAGAACATATATATATATAGTTTTGGGTACCATTTTCTTTGCATCCAACACATTTACTAAATGATGCTTCGTGATTCACAGTTCTAAGTATTTTCTGAATAATATTAGGGAGTTTCGCTTTGACCAGTGAATTAGTGGAAGTGCTTTCTCACCCAGAGCCTAAATGAAGACCCATTTGCTTCTGTGTCATTTCCCTGTTCTGGTGCTGGGCTGGCTTCCCTCCCCGACTCCCCCCAGCAACCTCTCCCTTTGCCCTTTCTCTGAGCATCTATCATTTGTGGGTCTAGGTTTTACGTGGCCATCTCAGTTCAAATTCTTAGCATTGCACATGTCCAAGGTGTTACCTCCTGTTCTTGGTGGGCTTTAAAACTCAAGATCCAAGCTCGTGAGACCGAAGCCCTCCCCCCCTCTCACTAAGACCTATGCGCACCATGGCGCCAGGCCCACCCTTGCTGTGGTCTCTCGTCCTCACCTTCTGGTCTCTAGTAGTTCACTTTCTTGAGAGCTAAGCTAAACACTTTTAACATATATGTTTACATATACATTTATATTTAACATTAAATACATTAAAACACATTTACGTTTTATCTAGAATTTCTAGATGTTTGTAGGAGGAGGATTTTCAGGTTATTGATTTGCCATTTTTGCTAGTATTGTAAGTACCTCCCACTTCTTAATGTCTCTCTTCTTCCTGGTTTGTGCTTCCTGATACCTTCTGAAAGTCCATTTTTTTAAACAGATTTATTGAAGAAGTATAACTGATGTACAAAAAACCTCATGCGCACAATTTGATGGGTTGTACAACGAAGGTCATAGACAATGTCCACCACCTCATGTGGTTTCCTGTGTGCCTTTGTTCTTGGCGCATGCCCGTGTGTGTGTGTGTGTGTGTGTGTGTGTGTGTGTGTGTATTAGGAGCACCTATCGTGAGGTCTACCCTCTTCACAAATCAAGTACGCGATGCCTATTGTTGACTGCAAGTACACTTTGTAAAGCAGATCTCTAGAACTTGTTCATCTGGCATAACTGAAACCTTATACCCACTGAACATCAACCCCCCACCTCTCTCTCCCTCCCTGCAATCCTTGGCAACCACTCTTGTACTTTCTGCTTCTAAGAACTCGACTATTCTCCATCATTCCTATAAGGGGAATTGCACAGCCGCTGTCCTTCTGTGACTGGCTTATTTCACCTGGAGTGACGTCCTCCAGATGCATCTGTCTTGTAAATGGCAGGATTTCCTTTCTTTTTAAGGCCGACAGCTAATCTTAAGAAACAACCCCTTTATGGTTTCTGCCCCGATATCTCAACTCAAGGCTAATCTCTAGGTTGAGGGTAGATCTCACAATGTCAACCTCTCTTAAGAAGTAATGGGCCCTCCAGCAGAACCACAGAATTGGGCCCACTGTTCAACAAAGCAGTTGCACCCTGTGTATCTTCTCGTTTTAAAATTTCCCTTTAGAAAGAATCCTGTCGCATGCCACCACAGAGATCGTAATTACTTAAGAAATTCCTGGTTAAATAAAAATAGCTCCTCCGTAGTCAATACAGATGAAGTAACCCAAGACCTTGGGCTGGTGGGGAGGGGCGGGGCGGAGTGTGGTCTCCACTTTACAGGTCAGGAAAGGGAGGAAAGGAAAATCTAAGCGAGAGGAGATGCTGGATTTCTAAACCCAGGATTGACTCCAGGCCTGCTGGCTGTTCTCAGAGTGGATTTCCCTGGGGTGGGGAATGCAGTCCTGTCTCCTGGGGTCTCCCATTGTGTTCTGACACCCAACAACCAGCATGCATGCTTCGCCGTGTTTTTGTGTTGTTGTGAGCTCAATATAGCCGGATAACAACTGCTTTTAAATCTTGAGTGCCTTTTCTGTCTGTTGCTATCACAACAAATGAAAGCAATTCAGGTTATGTTTACTGATAATTTATAAGCAAGTGCAGCAAGCGAGAGGAGAAGCCGTGGTAGTTGATATTTTTGGAAGGACACACACTGCTTCCAGAGCTGGCTAAGCAAGGAACAAATGACCAGGAGGCGGAGAGGACCACTTACCCTCCCCACTTCCACCAGGTTGGTCACCATGATGATGCTTGCTGTGTTTTCATGCCACACCATCCTCCAGAAGTCATAGATGGTCTCTTGCATTGGTCCTGCAGCAAAACACAGCAGAGACTTTTGTTTTCTTTGTGAGTTTGCAACTGGAAAATTTCTGGGGCTTGCAAAGAAATCTATGGACGGCCACAGGCGGTCCCCTTACTTTTCTAGATGGACAGAGCTCTCCTTCTAGTGTTGGTGCGAGAGGGTATTCTTCCTAAAACGACACCCTTAGAAATACTAAATTTTTCACTCATGGTTGCATTTTATCATGTCATCCAGTGTATCTGCATTTGAGCTCTTTTGCCCTTCTTAAATGACTGCCGGGAAAGAAAGTTATTTCTTCATCATTTAGCTATTTATCTCCATAATACTCAAGAGTGAAATTTAAAAAAAGAAATGGGTACCATTACTCTTCCTGCTAACGACTGGCAGATATCCTGGGAAACGGTATATAGAATGAAATGAGCATCTATAGGAAAAATGGCCTTTTCTTGTTTCTAATATTTTTCTTCTTCTGTGCTATCTGTCAAATTAATCCTTTTTCAAATTTTCGCCTGACTCCTTCAAGTGAGAGAGGAGTTGGATTCAAGCAGTTGTACATCCTGTCACTGAACGTGACCAGGATCTGCTGCCCCAGCTTTTGGGATCTTAATATTAAAAATCTCTTTTTATGGACTGGGAAAAAAAGAGGGAAAATATGGGTTACAAAATGCCAGTGCTATAGATACTGTATAGGTACGGAAAGCTGGAACTTAAACTTTTTTTTAATGCAGATTTTTTAAAAACCCAAACTCGACTTTATGCCCATGCATGTTTGAGGGTCTACATGTAACAGCATAAATCTTTATACGACCAGCAGACATGTGAGGACAGGAGAGGAAGACAACTCCAAAGGCATGGAGAGTCACGTTACACGGGGACTCAGACGAGCATTTAAGGATGGGTCGGGACAGCTGTGCTGCTGTATCTGGACACTGCAGATCACTGGGTGTGGAGCTCAAACATGTGAATTTGAGATCTGCCTCTGACTTGAACTGGCTGTGTGATTTGGGGCAAGTTACTTGGGCCACTGAGACCTTTAGTGTCTGCATCTCTCTTTATCTACATACTGATTTCAGGAACACGTCTCAGGGTTATTTTAAGGATTTGTGGAATGAACGCACACTTAGGCATTTTACACACAGCCAAGCGTCAGAACAAAACAAGGTGCATTTACCTTAAAATATTATAAGGAATGGAGGGAGACAAGTTGCAAGTATATTTAAAGCAATTTGGGCTATAAGTAGATCAATATATATATATATATATATTTTTTGGTATGCGGGCCTCTCACTGTTGTGGCCTCTCCCGTTGCGGAGCACAGGCTCCGGACGCGCAGGCTCAGCGGCCATGGCTCACGGGCCCAGCCGCTCGGCGGCATGTGGGATCCTCCCAGACCGGGGCCTGAACCCGTGTCCCCCGCATCGGCAGGCGGACTCAACCACTGCGCCACCAGGGAAGCCCAAGTTGATCAATTTTTAAGCCAGGTGATGGTTACATGAAGATTCATTATACAATTCTGTCGACTTTTGTACATATTTGAAATTTTCTATAAGTTTTTTTTAAAGAGATATATTATCGAGTGTAGAATTTTATCAGTAAAAACAGAAAGCTTTCTCCATAAATTATTTTGCAGAAATCAGTAGGTTAAGCCATAGGTTAGGAAGAAGAACTTGTAGCCTTCATTTGCCTTATAAAATGAACATTAAGGAATTTAACTCAAACCTTCTAAAGCCCAAGGTAATAAAAGAGTTGAAACTGCAAAAACAAAGACCGAAACAAAAACAAAAAAAACAAGGTGCATTTAAAGATATTTATTAATGGTCACTCATTGGCTGAGCAATGGGGGCACAGCCGGGGGCGCCTTCAGTCATCTCCCCTTCCTCTTGACCAATTACCAGTTGGTTCCTGTGTACTTTTTCTTCTTCTTCCTCACTGTCAAGCCTCATTCCCTCCTCTCTGGAATGCAAACATCTATCGGTCCTCCTGCTGCCATGGCTACACTCTTCCCCTCCCCGTGAGAACCCCTCCAACTCCTGAGCCTCTGTGTCGAGTGCCCTTATGGGACCTTGCACACTGCCCACCATGAAGCTGCACCTGCCATTTGGCCCCGTCCCTTGGCATGTGCGTGCCATTCTCCTGATGCATAGGCTGAAGATTTCAGTGACTTCAGTCAAGGTTACAGGGGGCACAAGTAAACATCGGATTCCATCAGTCACTGTGCTTCTAGCTTTCAGGGAGAGAGGTGCCTCCATTGTGTACTTAACAGCTTGTTACTTACTCACAAGGAAAAAACACCCTGAGTCCATCTTTGTGCAAACAGATAGACAGCCTTCCCAATGTGACCCTGAAACACAGGGCTGACACTTTCTGCTTCCTTCACTAGATGCACAGGCCTGTGTCACCTACTCTGAAACTTCTAGAAACAGTTCTGATGACAAGGGCTACCGTGGATGAATCAGATGTCCCAGTATGGCGGACGGCGAGCGCCTTCAGGGAGAAAGCCCCCTCTCCCCTCTATGCCCAACAGAGACATTCACGGCTGGGGGGGAGTTCCCAGGTGCAACTCACTCGCCCTTTCTTGGCTTCAGACCCTGTTGTGATGACTTGTCTCAAGTTCCGGGGGGCTGGGGGCGGGTGGGGAATGTGGCTGTCGCGGTTTACTGCTCTTTCCTTAGTGCCTGTGGGATACCCAGCACATAGCAGCTCAATGAATAAATGAATGAATGAATAAGTCTGTATGCATCAGGATAAACCATATTATTTACTATTATACTGTTATATTAAATATAAAAATATTAAGTAATGTTAATAGATAATATATGTATGAGTCTGTTTCTTGACATATTTCAGAGATTATGTGTAGAAGCTTGAAAGCACATTGCCTTTACAGCTTCCCGATTCATAGAAGGGGGGGCATCTTTTGCAGGAGCCTCTTCAGAATGAGCGTGATGGTCACCCAGTCCACAGAGCGCCGCTGGGCAGTGCTGCAGGAGCTGGTCCCACCCACTAAGCAGCTGGTTCCTCTGAGTCCCCCTGCCCCGGGGCTTTGCCTCCAATCTTAACTCAACCCGTGATCCGGAGCCAGAGTGCGATCCTGGCTTCCACTAACTGTTCTCCGTCGAAGGCAGTGGTTCTCAACTCTGGCTGCACATTACAATTACTGGGGAGCTTCTAAACAATTCTGATGTCCTAACCCAAGAGACCCTGCATTTATTGGCCGGGGCCGGGGGTTGGGTCTCCTGGGGAAGGACCACAGATCTTCAGCATCAGGGCATTCAGCTCCACCTCCAACCTGTCACGTGGTCTCCTATGGAGGTGGAACTGTGGAACAACCAAGATTTGTAGGTTTTGAATCTACTGAATAGTCTAAGCCGTATACAAGCTCTTTGAATCAAGAAATCCCAATTCTTTCTGATTTAGAAGGAACTTCCCTCATAAAATTTTATCTGGGAACATGGCTGTGCCATTTTACCAAGGGGCAAAGCGGTAGTGAAGGTGACACAGGTTTTTTAATGTTTACTTAACTACGTTTGGGTTATCTTTAAAATAAAGGGCATTTATAAGAATTAGAGGCTCACTTGGGTGATGACAATGATCACTAAATCATCATTTAGTCTTGATGATTCTCTAACCTATTGACCTGGACCAAAAAAAAAAATCAAGAGAGAAGAATGTATTAGGTGAGGGTCTTTTTAGTGCTAAAATTAGGACAGGTATCCAGGAGAACTAAAACAGTTTGGGGCTAAGATCTGAAAATGACTTTGAACACAAAGATTATTCTAAGTTGATCTGAGAAAGAAAAAAATTGGTGCTAGGAAAGGTCCCCCAGCCTCCTTCCCCCACCCTCCCCGTGCAGTTTTGCCCTGTTCTTCTTTGTTCCTTGTCCCTTGTCTCTTGCCTCCTCCCTGGGTGGCACCATGTGCTGTTGGATGTGAGCGTGGTCCCCTCCTGCACAACACTCAGCTCCTCCCACGCCTGGTCCCACACCTGGGGCAATTCAATGATGAAACTGCTCAGGGTGGGCACTGGAGAGTCTTATCTTGGCTGACGATTCAAGATATTTTCATGAATGTTCATTCAAATCTTCTTTTTTTTTTGGAGGGGGAAACACGGAAGAAGGCAGGAACCCAAAGGCAAGGTTTTTAATGCAAAATTTGTCAATCCTGTTTTCCTTTTCCCTTCAACATATTTCAGATTATTTTCTGAGACCCGAATACATTATGATTCAGAGATACACATCTCCAAACAAAATCAAAAAGCACACCGGAGGCTGGGGTGGGGTGACCTCACTGACACCATGTGGTTACAGCAGCTCCTGGTGGCATCGGATGACTGTGGCCATTGTGAGCCAACACCGAGGCTCCAGATGCATGCCTGGTACACAGGGCGCTTACTCTCAGTCCCACACAGTCGCTGGGCTGAAACTGGGGAAGGACCACCTGAGGAGGACCACCTGGGGAGGCTAGGGATGTATTCCTAGTCTTTGATGTCTGTCTCCCAAAAGCTGGAAAACACCCTCAGCATGGGGAGAAAAATCCATGGAGAGGTCACTGGAGATTGCTCTCAGGGTAGACAAACAGCTAAACTCCTAAGACAAGGAAACAGCAGGCAAAGGATGCTGTGAACCCCGCTCCCTCTGGCATGAATGGCTGCAATGACAGCCCCGGAAGGTATCTGATTTCTGCAGTCGCTGGCTCGGTGCGAGCCCCACGATCACTGTGGCCATGAATTTACAGATGCTGGCACTCTAGGCGGGAAGGCTATTCTCAGCAGCTGTCCCCAGGGGACCGAAGCGTTTAAAAGGTAAGGTCCTGAAATTTCAATAGCATCAGGCCAGTACCACAACCCACCTCTCTCTGCTGAGCAGGAGACGTGCGGACGGGTGTTCTTACACCACCCGGCCCTGAAGGAGCGGCAGCAAAAAAGGGCAGAGAGAACTAGAGCAGAATGAAAGCAATGAAAAGCCGTGAAAAGTGTAAGGGAAAGACATTCAAGGATGGCTCTATTGTGTAAGACCAGTTCTCTAGTTCATGGGCAGTAGGAGATATTAAAAATCATAATTTCAAACCTTGACAGAGGACTCCTGCCCCTCCTTTTCACATTCTCATTTCTATATAGTGTGTTTTCTGCGTTAGCGCCACAGGAAGTCAAGGTCCTTGGAGCTCACGGTGGCGTATGAGAGTTTTTGGAAGGGAAGAAAGGGTACAAATACGAACTGGTATTCCACTGTAAACGGGATAATACCTAACTTCTTTTGAGCTCTTACTATTTCCCAGGTCTCCTTTGAGTGTTTTACATGTATTATGTCATTAATTTAAAAATCACAACCTTATCTGATAGGTGCTACTCTTCCCCCATTTTACTGGAAGGAGACTGAGGCAGAGAGAGGTCAGCAAAGTTGTCCACGGGGTGAGGTCTAACCCCACCGGTCACCCTGCCACCAGGTGAGCATCCAAGGAACTGGGAAGGGCCCCACCTGTCAGGTGCGTGTGTACAAGTCATCACGGTCCCGGCAAGAGTAGAAGAGAAGGAAAGCCATGTCAACTACCCGAAAACCACCTTTTTAAATGCCTTTTTATATGAGACCAATCTCCCTCCTTTAAGCCTCCCATGGTCCCACTGCTATAGAATAAAGGCCAAGTTCATGGGCACGTCCCCTCCCAAGGCCCCTTTCTCCGCAGCCTCAACCTCCCCTGCATCCGAGCATTTCCAGAACCCAGCACGTCCTGGTTTACTCCCTCCGTTTTCACCGCCCCCCCGCAAGCCACGTGCCCCCTGAATGACCAGCGTAGCCTCCCCCTCGGCCTCCCCCAGCCTGTTCTCCCCATCTCAGCCACAGCTTGCCTCTGCAAAACGTTACTTTCCTGCTTAAAAATCTTCCAAGGGGTTTCCACTGAGTAAAACCCAGATTCCTTAATTAGGCAAATGTGGCCCCGCACAGCCTGTGCCTGGACCGGGTCTCCAGTCTCGGCTTTTGCTGTCGGAGTTGCCACCTCCCTGGGATCCCTGAGACGATCCCCTGCCAGGACCCCTCCGAGCTTGCTCCATTCATTCTTATCCCCTTCCTGGCCCCTGGTGGGAATCTGAGTGTGCGACCCGTATCCACGGGTAAGCACTTAGCCTGCTCTGTGCCAGGCACCCTGGGAGGGATGGTGAGGGATGCAAAAGTGGTAACAGAAATACAGCCCCTGCTTTCAAGAGGCTTGTGGCTGTATAAGGTGGAGATAAGGCAAGAACACACCACACTCGCATATAAAGTGCAGTAAGGTCGGCGTCCTGGGACTCTTGAACTTCAACTGAGATGTGCACACCTCTGCAGACACAAGGAGATTTTCCAAGGGGGACATGGGTAGTTTCTAAAGTAGTAATTTCTAGACACTTAGCGGCTTTATGGACTCTGCCCAAACTGATCTCCCTGAGGAGCTCCAGGAACAGTGGTCTTTCTCAAACCTGACAAAGCCCTCACTCATCTTAAATATTACTACGGGGCACTGCCCCGGTGAAAAGACCTGCAGGTGTGAAACCAAGGGATGGACTGAAATACTGACCCTGGAAACTCACAGTGCATCCTGCCTTCCCTTATGAAACATATATAAAGGGAAAAATTTGGTGTTAAAAATGGGGTGTTTTGGTTCATCCTGAGATGCTCTGAATTCAGAACATCCAAAGTGGTAGAGGCTGGTAACACTTATTCTTTTAACTGGAACTGGGCTAGGACAGCCAAGTTTTCCTGGATGCAAACCACGGATGAACGTTTCATGTGTTTTCTTTCAGATTCGGTGTGCTTTAATCTATAAGGTGGTTAAACTCTATCGCACATCATAAAATATTTATTCCCATTATATCAATCCTCATTTTATCTTAGAAAATAATTAAATATCGCCTATCTCCTATTAACAAATAAACGTATATAAACCTATGATGAAAACTTTAGATAGCAACTTAAAATGTTCAAAGGGGGTACATAATTTTTTCAAACTTCTTTTGGGGATTCACAAGGGAAGCCATCTGCAGACCACTGTCAGCCAGTGACGTATGTCTACAGCAGTCAACGTCAGGGAGAGATTGTACTCCTTCCTGCAGTGGTGGAGTGCAGAGTGGATGTGACTTTGGCGGGAGGAATGAGGGGGGCAGGTCCTCTGGGTGAAACATCCAGTAGGGGCGACTTAGTGCCACCTGAGTGGGGAAGGGACACATGGGAGCCATCTTGAGACAACATGCGAAATTTTTACAAGAATTGTGGGTTCAGACTTTATGAGTAGTAGAAGAAGACATTAAAAACACAATTAGGGAGCCATCTTTTAGATTGAAAGCCTACCTTCTAGGAAGAAGGCAGAGGAAGAAGTGTTTGGTTGTCTGAGAGGAGGTGGGCTCGGCCCGATGTGTGATGAGGTATCCACAGCCGGATGGAAGGAAGGAAGGAAGGAAGGAACGGAGGGAGGGAGGGAGGAAGGAAGGAATGGAGGGAGGGAGGGAGGGAGGGAGGGAGGAAGGAAGGAAGGAAGGAAGGAAGGGGGCCTGGAGGAGGTGGGCCCAGTGGGCTAGAAAGCTGAGGCCAGGTATCAAAAGGTCAAGTCCAGAGGGAGCCCCTGAGCTTCCCGCAGGTGCAGACAGACATCAGTGTCCAGAGTGGAGGGATCTACTCTATTTATTGAACGAAAACTCCCGAGAAACAGGACAATGTTGAACACGAACAGCAAAGAACTGTAAACAAAGAGATAATGCTCCATACCAATTAATGAGAGGGAAAGTTATAACATACTCTAGATATACTAAAAAATATTAATATATTCTGAGGATGGCTCCCTGGCATCCACAAGGCCGGTGGAAACCAGCAGTGGAGACATCCAGGCACTGATGCCTGGAACCCCAGGGCCCGCGAGCAGCGTGTGGCTCCGGGTGGTGATTCCGGGGCAGGAACGTCACACAGGGCTGGGCAGGAGGACAGGCCCCTGCTGGCCTCACAGCGCCACTGACAGGCTCCCTGGTGCAGAGCAGGGGCTCAGGTGGGTTTCAGGCCTGGGCTGGGCTGGCTCAGGAGCCGGTGGGTCATGGCTGCATCGGCTGACCTTTGAATCAGACTGGGGTCGACAGGGCTGCCCTTGGAGGACAGTGTTGGATGCAACCGAGCAGGATTTTTGCGCAGTGCCATTGCTTTGTCAGCAAAGGAGCTGAGGGCTCTGGGCTGGAAAGTAAGGGCACCTGGGAAGCGGGCCGAGAAGGATGGTGGACAATTAAATGAGGCAGGTGGATGAGTCCTCAGGCCAGGTGTGTTTTACATGCACCACCTCATTTATTCAGCATCACAACTATGTTTCTACCTTATGATGAGAACCACGCTTAGGAGGCTAAGTGACTTTGAAGCTGGGATTCCCACCCACATCAATCCAGGTACACTTCGAAAATTTCAGAATGACCCCCAAAGCCCGGGGGCCTTGTTTGTGCACGTCAGCCTTTAACTACCTGACATGACTGGGTGGTGTGGGGTGCACACCAAATGGCAGAAGCGCAGAGGGAAGGGGCGGGGATCCTAAGGGCAGGGCAGCTGCAGAATCTAGGAGTCCTGGCTTTGGGCGCTGGCCGGGCGTAGGCTGGGTCAGGCCCTGTGGCATCCAGCTCACTCCATCAGAACCGAAGACCCCTGATGCTGAAACACTGATGTGGAAAAGAGAGGCCTAAGATTTACGCATTCCTTTTCAAGCTCTCGCTCATAAATAAAAGTTGCCCTAAATTTCTGATCCATTATTGTTATTGTTGCTGCTGGAGATAATCTAGAATAAGTATTATGAAGTCAGTTACTCAACGTTCCAAACATTAGACGTCTCTTCAGTGGTTTCTGAATGAGTTTTTATTACAAAACTTTAAGTGATTTTTCAATCTGATGCTTCTATAACACTTACGTTTATAATTTTACATTTAGTAGCTTTTCATTTTTGCAGTAGTGAAATGTAAAAGGTAAAATATGCCACCATGCTTTACGGACGGCATCTGTCTGGTATGTCACAAAAGTGATAATGGTGACACAGAAAACATTTGGCTTCTGCATTAATAATTAATAATACTTCACACTTATATGATAGGTGCATTTGCTCTCCCCTGAGGCTACTTAAGTGAAAATCATGGAATTTTTATGAATAATTTTTGGTTTCAGCTGCAGAAAAAGAAAAGCGAAGTTGAGACGGCTGGGTGCACAGGATGAGATTTGCTTATTTTCCTGAATTGTTAACAATATCCCCCCCCAATTACCATTTGAAAGAAACAATAAAGATCAAATAAAGATTTATAAGCAAACACTGAGAAATTGTTCCGTGATGGGGAAAAGTTGGGAATACTTTATTTAACCTAAATTCAAAAATGTAACTGGCAGCATTTTCTAAGGACAGCTCTCATGTGAAACACCCTTTATGTCCAGCATTACAGGGTTAGAATGTTCACCAGTGGAATTTTAATTTAGTAAAAGAAGAGAAGATTGGCATTGAAGCTATAATGAAATAATGCCTTGTTAGAAGTAGGGTCTACCTAAATAGACATTTCTCCAAAGAAGATATACAGATAGCCAACAAACACATGAA
>NC_041232.1:28396807-28422381 GCF_002837175.3 Physeter macrocephalus
TTTCTCCAAAGAAGATATACAGATTGCCAACAAACACATGAAAGAATGCTCAACATCACTAATCATTAGAGAAATGCAAATCAAAACTACAATGAGGTATCACCTCACACCAGTCAGAATGGCCATCATCAAAAAACCTACAAACAATGAATGCTGGAGAGGGTGTGGAGAAAAGGAACCCTTCTGCACTGTTGGTGGGAATGTAAATTGATACAGCCACTATGGAACAGTATGGAGGTTCCTTAAAAAACTAAAAATAGAACTACCACACGGCCCAGCAATCCCACTGCTGGGCATATACCTTGAGAAAACCATAATTTCAAAAAGAGTCGTGTACCACAATGTTCATTGCAGCTCTGTTTACAATAGCCAGGACATGGAAGCAACCTAAGTGTCCATCGACAGATGAATGGATAAAGAAGATGTGGCACATATATACAATCGAATATTACTCAGCCATGAAAAGAAATGAAATTGAATTATTTGTAGTGAGGTGAATGGACCTAGAGTTTGTCATACAGAGTGAAGTAAGTCAGAAAGACAAAAACAAATACTGTATGCTAACACATATATATATGGAATCTAAAAAAAATAAAAGGTTCTGAAGAGGGGTGGGATAGGGAGGGCGGGAGGGAGGGAGACGCAAGAGGGAAGAGATATGGGGACATATGTATATGTATAACTGACTCACTTTGTTTTAAAGCAGAAACTAACACACCATTGTAAAGCAATTATACTCCAATAAAGATGTTAAAAAAAAAAAGAAGGAGGGTCATAAGTGATGACTTAATGACATTAAACAGTGGGCTTTTTTTTTTTTTTTTTTTTTTTGGTTACTACATTTCCATGGTTCTCACACAATGACAAATCCCTTCTTACACTGGAGTAGGTTTATCCACTGCCTGAGTCTTTTTTTTTTTTTTTTTTAAACTTTTCTACTTCTTTTCCTTTTTTAAATTGAAGTATAGTTGATTGTTGAGCAGGAACTTGCTGAGTACCCTGTTTCTCCTAAATTGGCTCACAACGTGCTCCTCTTATATCTGAAAAAACTAGGCATCCATTGTGTGTGCATCCACTTCCCCTAGGACACACCGTCCACATGGTGATGTTCACACCTCACTCATACCACCCCCTAAAATTCTCCTTTCAGACTGAAATAAGAAAGTGTGCCAACATGAACTGTGCAAACATTCATGGCTTTCTCTAGATAATTAGTGACATGGGATGTCAGTTTCCAGGTGCATTTACTAGAACACATGAAATCCTGATTGGACACCAAAGGTCATGTCAGATTTAATTAAGAGAAAATCGGCATAAACCAAACACTAACGGACAGGCTACATATAAAATCTAAAACAGCTTGGGAAACCTCTGTCTGTAGTATCAGTCATAACCCCTCAACTCTTGGCTCTTTTTTGGTTAATAATCTGACTTTCATCTTATCCACTAAAAATAATTATATTTAAAAACAATAAAGAATAATATAGTAGGTATTATTTAATGTGTTAATAAAGATAAATTTAATCAATAGCCACTTTCTTCCTAAGAGATACAAGAAACTTCGTATTTAATCGTCACCTTCCCATTTTTTTTTTCTTTTTTTTCTTTTTTTTGTGGTATGCGGGCCTGCCTCTGTTGTGGCCTCTCCCGTTGCGGAGCACAGGCTCCGGACGCGCAGGCTCAGTGGCCATGGCTCACGGGCCCAGCCGCTCCGCGGCATGTGGGATCTTCCCAGACCAGGGCACGAACCCGGTTCCCCTGCATCGGCAGGCGGACTCGCAACCACTGCGCCACCAGGGAAGCCCCTTTCCCATTTTTTATATTTGTATTTTCTAGTATCTTAATTCCAATATGAGTTCATCCTATCTTGATTAGTCACTATTATAATTCTTTTTCTGTTGTAAATTCTTAAAGCCTTCATAATTTTTATTGTGGTTTTTCTTAATTTATCTTTACAAGGAGAAGTTTGTGCATTTCCACACCACTCTTAACTATGTCTCAAGTCAACGGTAAAAACAGGTAAAGAAGCACCTTTTTTGAAAAAGTAAACTCAAAACAAAATGACTCAAGTATTCTGGATACCTTCTTCCTTTCCCTCACCCATTATTTTAAGACCTTAAAACAAGAAAATAAATGAAAATAGTGGCTTTGAGACCTAACTTTGTCATAATATTTTTAGAAGTTTTCTTTTTTCTTAAACAAAAGCTACATGTGTTAAAATCAATTTGAATCAATTTATTTTGAATCATTTCAAAATAAAAATCTACAAGATCACCCATGGAAGCCTTAAAATAATTTCTGATACACAAACAGTCCAGCCCCACCCAACACAGACAGGCTGCAGAAACAGGCCAAGAGCACACGTCTTTCCCTTTGTCTCCCTCTGATTTCCCCCTCTGCTCCTCTGTCATCATTATTCTCTTTCCCAGATCATTTCTCAGCCCCATTTTCTCCTCCAGTGGTTTCTTGGCCTTCCAAAGCTCCTCTCGAAAGCATCCTTGTGTGATTCTTATATGAGAAATTGGTTTGGACGAAGCCTCTTGGGAAGGGACTTGTCTGGTCTTTGGAATTAAGCTGTTTTCACTTACATGTAGTCTGGCTCTAAGGATGCATCCGAGAGGCCTTCAGGACTCCACGCTGGTGTTCTTTGCTGCTATCAGAGATGGTCAATGTCTGCAAGACTTCAAAAACTGAAGGAAAATATGCTTTCTGCAGCTGATGAGTTAGCTTATTGTCTTTGCAACCCATGTTTGTTTAAAAGTCAACAACAGTGACGATAATTTTTGTACTCTGGAGGGGGATGTAGGATGCTGGCGAAAATGTAAGTGGTTCCCTTTGGTACATCCTGGAAGAAGCACTAACAGGTGTAGAATGTATTCGCTTTTATGAAAATGACATGAGCATACGCTATACTTGGGTTAAAGCCTGACTACCTATGTGCTTTGAGCGACGTGTTTTTGGAATCAATGGAATAATGATAAGAATTTTAGCTAATACTTACTGAGCGGTTGCTGGCAGAGCTGGAATCTGAGCCTCAGCAGTGTAACTTCGGTGTCTACACTCTAACTAACCACTCTGCTCTACTGCCTCTTGCAGGGGAAAAAGCCTTGTCCTAGTTACTGACATAAAACATATTTGTATATGGAAGCAATTTTACGGCCAAATAAAATCTTTAGGTTTCAAAGATTTGATTGTGACCATGTTGCCTAAGCAAAGGAATAGTTGTGAACAGAACCAATAACAGGGTGACTCCTGGCAGGACTAGAATGTTCCAAAGCATTTCTGGAAGCCCCATCTACCTAAATGAACCGTTACTTAGATTTTGTTCCTTTTCGACTACACTCAGCCCTCCTCTAGAATCACGCCACCCTAGCAGTTATATAAACATTTCCAGCTTGCAGTGGTGCCACTGTGAATGGGAATGAAAAGGCTGCTATTATTCTTGACATGGAAACTGAAGGATAAAGGCAGATCAATCAGATTTGAGTGGTGGCGAAGACGAGGCCTCCAAAGAGGAACTTGTGTATAGAAGACAATGGCAGGGTGGTGGGCAGCGTGTGGCAAGGGTCCAATCTCAGATACAGAGATCAGATGCATTCCCACTGGTCCCTGATCCCCGCGACAGGCTTGATGGAGATACCACGCGAAGAGCTGGGAGGAGGCGGACGAGAAAGCGTTTGCAGCCTCGGGAGGGAGGAACATGACAGATGTTCACATTACAAGAGCCTCTTGCTGGCGGAGTCACAGAGCATCCATCAGGCCTGTCTCCAAAGAGAACCCTCGTGCACTCATCCTGAGTGCTTGTTCACGCTCTAAAGAGGGGCACAGAGAGAAGGCCATCAAGGAGAAAAGAAAGAATGGCAGCCTTCAGAGTGGAGGGGTTGGGTGACCCAAAGGATCTGCCTGTCTTCTGTCAAGGAGAAGCAAAGCGAAGGGGAAAACCTCCCTTCATATGCTTCAGGGGCCACTGCCAGAGAAATAAAAGCTTGCATTACTCACTATCTTCTTTAATAAGCTTTTTTTTCAGTACACAAGTGGGATCCATTTTTATTTAAGAAAAAGAGAATGAATGTGATAAATGAATAAAATAGAGGTAAGCTGACACCCTAGGCACGGCGGAGTGCAGGCAATCTCAAGTTTTCAACGGCATCGGGAAATCTCCAGAAGCATCCCTTTGAGTGAGAAGGCGAGAAAAAGAACCTGCAGTGGCTAGAAACTTCCTCAGGTTTGCTGCCTTGAGAAACTTGTCCAAAACCGTATCGATGGGCGATAAAGGACCCTGGTCCCGAGACGCAGGAAGAGTGTGGTTCTAGGGCAAAATCAGGCCTCACTTCTCCACCTGCTCAATGGTTTAGGGCTGGGAGAGAGAAACAGCTAAAATACTGCCCAAATCTGACGTTGCTGTAAACTCACAAATCGGTAACAGCTGGTTGCTTATATACATGGCACACTGTGTAATTCCTGAGTCATGCTCTATTCCCAACCCTGTACTTAGCAGGCACTTGTTAGATGCACAGAAATATTGGTTCAATTTTCGATGAACTATGCCTGAAAGGAACAGCTTGGCTTTGCAAAGAGGGGTGAAGCCCGGGGGAGGCCAGCCCCAGAGAAAGCACCTGGGGGGTGAGTCACAGCTCTGTCCTTTCAGGACGGAACCTGGAAGAAAGATGTGACCTCCTACATTTTCCTCACTGTTAACCAAGGCCCCTTAGGAGGCCGGAAACACATGATGTTCCTCCTAAGTTGAACACGGCGTACGCACTATTCAAATACGAACGTGCACCCATACAGTTCGCAATTCCTTTTGCAATCGTGACTCATTTGAACTGACATGATGAGAGTCACTTAAATCTATTTGTGCTTTAAGTTTCAGCTGTTTCAATTACAAAACAAGAGTTGGACTTAAAGGCTTTTTAAAGTTTCTCCCATCTCTAAAAGATGCTATCATTTTTCTACTTCAAATCACCAACACTTCTAAATTACTCTGAAAGATTTAAAAAGCACTTGTTTCCAGGCAGTTGAGGACCCAGTACCTGTGGGACAGCATCTGTCTTCAAATTATTCTGTATCAACTTAGGTTCTGTTCCTTGAGGGATACGTTTCCGCCATAGCATCTATGACAACACTGACGGATGGTACCTAACAGGTTCTATTTTTGGTTTCATCTTTTAATATGCAAGCTGTCTTTAAACGTTCTCACTTCTAATGAGCGAGTTTATTAAGAGCACAGGGCTGAGCCATGTCTGTGATCCGACCTTTTGGCTAATTGGCCAGTAGCTTTTGAAATTAATCTGGTGAAGACAAACTATTGTTTTAAAGGAAGTTTGTGGATAAGCTGTTTTCATTTTCTCTTGGAAACCTGCAGATGGAGAGTAAGATGAAGGTGGGCCCTGCATGGAGACCTTGGCCCTGGGTGTCAGGAATACCTAGACCTCCTCAGAGGTCACTGTTTCTCTAGGTATAAATCACACTTCCTCAAAGCCTCCCTGTTTAAGTTTGGAAACTAGAGCATACTCCAGTTTACCGGGCAATACTTTTAAATCAATCTCTAATAGGATATGATAAGTGAATCCAAACATAACCTACAACCCACTGACAATGCAGGAATAGCTTAGCTAGGAAGAACAATAGCAGCTAATGGAGAATTTGTACTTGAGGTTTGCGCAGAGCTGGTGCTTGGAGGAATAAAAACAAAAGTTGTTTACTGAAGACTTAGCTTTTGATTTAAAAAAATGTTTCCTTTCAATTCTACTGAGAAATAATTTCAAGTGCTCATCTCCACCTGGAGGTCAGAACCCAGGAGACAAAAGCTCTTTACAGAGTGTGTAGAACTTGCATTGACCCTCTGGCAAGTCTCAACTTGCTGAGGGAAGCAGTGTGCTGTTCTAGGTACTGGTAATTACTGCTTTAGACGCCTGGGAAAATTTAACCCATATTCATCTTTCTGAAAATCCTTATTAACAATGTTCATGCCACACAGGGTATGTGGATGAAATGCAGAAGAAACACAAATGAAAAGTAAACAGACTGGAGTCACTGTAGCAAAGTTCCAACTGTTTTGCAGTAGTGGAGGATAGGAGGCATTTCCACTGTAAACCTTCACAGCCCACATTTTTATTATTTTCATGTAAGAGTCTGCCCCTAGCTCAAAGTCTCTGGAGGAAATTTGCTTTAGGTTTCTCTTTTCCAAATTAGTCACAGCTTACAATTATGGACAAATAAGACTGACTATCTAAGGTGTAGTTGGGGGGCCATATATGCATGAGCAGAGTCAGCGTGGAGCTAAGCAAAGTGACTTCGACAAGGTGGACAGTCTCCAAAAACAGTGCCTTGATTTACTGATATGTTGAAAGAAAAAGTGTTCACGAGAACAGGAGGTGACCAGCCCTTAACTTAGAATAGACACGGTCACAGATACTGGAGCTAAAAATCCATCCAGGTCAGTAGACACCACGTCAGGCCAGCGGAGGTGCCGTTTGGCCTGGATGGAGTATTCTGCTGCCTGGTCGGTGCTGGGCACGTGGCAGCCCCCCATTCATGCATCTGTTTGTCCCTTCACTCCCTCCCGCGCTCCTGCCGTCCCACTGGGCATCTGCTTCGTGCCCGCCCTCCACCAGGCCATGAGTAGGCGCTTGTGGATCGGTGGATGAACCCTGTGGCCCTTTTGCGGATGCCAGGCCATGAAGCAGCCTTCTGCTGAAGCATCTTCCTCTCTGGCTGGCCTGAGACACAGACTACCCTTGCCAGGCTGAGGGCAGTTCTGTCCGATGGACAGTAAGTCTCTCTCAGTTCCTGGGTCTATGCCAGCGTGACTTGGCGTCCTGAAATGTGACACTGAGCATTCAGAGTCTCTGGGCAGGAAAGATGAACATCTTTTTAATTCTAGATTGTTAAAATCCATATAATTTACTCTCCTTGAGTATAGGTGCCCCGACACCCACTTTATCGTTTCTTTTTTTCTGAATTGTGCTAGTTCGACAGGGTTAGCCACCCTACTGGAGTTCTGAGCTCGGCCTTGATCTTGCCACACAGAGTCTCTTTGTTACCATCAGCATTAACTCCTTGGATCAGCTAAGCCCTGGACCAGGGTGTCTTCCAAACAGATGCCCAGCTGGGAACAAGGCGACTCCAAACGCTCAGTGTCATATTTCAGGACATTTAAGACAATTTTAATTAAGAAGTATTTTCAGATATGAACGTATCATAGAAAATTTGCTTTTTGACATGCATCACAGCTTAGGAGGAAGAGGTTGGATCCTAGACTCATTTTGTAAAAGATTCACCACGTGATTTTGGGGGGTGAGCTTCGTGAGGCCCACAGAAGCGGCAGCACGCGGTGCAAGGTGGGGATCGTACATTATCCCGCCCCACCAGACACTAGAGAGATCCTTGCAGAGCCCTGATGCAAGGCACAGGCACTCAGCTACGTGTTAGTTCTCCCCATGGGCCTCAAATCTATTTATGAAATGAGACGAGTAATATCTTAAATGGTCAGAGGACAGAAAATACATTAAATTAGTTACAGCACAAAGCCTAGTACATAAAAGGCACTTAATATTTACTGAATGATGGACAAAGAAAAACGCCAAGTTTCAGAAAGGAAAGTACTACATAAACCCAAAGTACGAATACAGAAAGAAAATGTATCTATCATTTTTTTCTTACATGAGAAGGAATCACACTTAAAAATCAACAGTTTTGACACTAGAACATATTTAATATTAGAAAACATACTTTAGCTGTAGGCAACCTGGATTGTTGAGTAAAATAAAAACTACAACTGCCCCCTGCCATTCTTGTTGTCTGAGTCATTCATTTCTGTCCCAAATTTTCTTGTGGTTACTCCCTGTTATCTTTGTCTGCAGGTTTTTCTCCCCAGGATAATTCCGCACTATTTAATCTTCTTAAAGCACTGTTTTCACCACCACATGGCGTAGAAACATCCTTCCTTTATCCCTCCCTGCCCTTCTGCCTTTCATTAAATAACGCTCCTTATTATTTTTTTTTTTTTGTGGTATGCGGGCCTCCCTCTGTTATGGCCTCTCCCGCTGCGGAGCACAGGCTCCGGACGCGCAGGCTCAGCGGCCATGGCTCACGGGCCCAGCCGCTCCGCGGCATGTGGGATCCTCCCGGACCGGGGCGCGAACCCGGTTCCCCTGCATCGGCAGGCGGACTCTAAACCACTGCGCCACCAGGGAAGCCCCAACGCTCCTTATTCAAAGCCTTTTAATCAGTGTCCTCACTTTACCTGTCAGTTCTTTGTTCTTAACCCCTCTAATTCAGGGGTCTTAATCTAGGGGGTGTAGATCTTTCAGGCTGGATTTTAGTAAGCTGGAGAATGCCTGAACTTCTGTGTAAAATTGTGTGTCTGTGTGAATTTGTCCTGAGAGACGAGCCATTTCAAGAAGCAACCCAGAAGACCCAAGATGCCGTGGATGGGGGCTTCCCTGGTGGCGCGGTGGTTGCGCGTCCGCCTGCCGATGCAGGGGAACCGGGTTCGCGCCCCGGTCCGGGAAGATCCCACGTGCCGCGGAGCGGCTGGGCCCGTGAGCCATGGCCGCTGAGCCTGCGCGTCCGGAGCCTGTGCTCCACGACGGGAGCGGCCACAGCAGAGGGAGGCCCGCATACCACACACACACAAAAAAAGATGCCGTGGATGAAGACCCTTCCCCCTCAGGTGGTCTCCCTCCTGCCCACTGCCAGGGGCCGTTTTCCTCCTGGACCTCGGGTGTCCTCCCGCTCGGCCCATCCTCTGGATGAAGACCTGCCTCCCCCTCTACCCGCACCCCCTCCGGCTCCTCTGAAACCCGGCCAAGCGTGGGTGCCCTACCCCGTGACTGCGATGTGCCCCCCCGGATTTCCTACCCTCTGGGTAGGATCCCCCCGTGTTCCTGTGCATCTCCAGCCCACAGATGAGCTTGGAAGTCAGGAAGAGGGATGGGGCGCTGGACAGCCATGTCCATCCCAGACTTACAGCCATTTCTTCCGCAACTGCCTCACACTGTCTTTCCTGAGTTCTCTGAAGCAGGACCCTTGAAGTCAGTTTGAAAAATAAGCCTAAACAACGATGGAGAGAACGCTTCTCTTTCTCGCACCACGTGGCTGGCGGGCATTCTCCCGAATTGCCTTGGAGGAGCGGTTCTGATGTGTGCGGCTTCCTCCAGCTCATGGCCTGTGTGGTGGTCTCTATGGGGAATCCTGTGATTGATTACGATTGGTTCTGGGTGACCCTACCCACCTGTGTACTGCCTCCCTCCGTGAACCAGTTTTTGAAATGCCAGCTCTGGCCCGGCTCTGAGTGTGGACAGGCAGCCACAGACGTGAGTTCCTCTCCTCTGACCCCTGGCACGCCAAGTCGTTAAGTCTTGAGTGTTATAATTGTATTAATGGCTGGCCAGGCAGATGTGGTGAAGTGCATACTGGCTCATCAATATATTAGCTGCCAGATGGAAAACAATTAAAGGGTGGGGAGACGGGAAGAACACACTCAAAAAGCCACCGATCTGGCTTGAATGCGGTCCCTTCAATTTGCAGAAACATTACCATTATCATCAAAGGTCAAAGTCAGTTACTGGTGGAAAAAAATCAATAAAGTTGAGGGAGGGGGAGAGGCTGAAGGGATAAATTCATGACATGCCCTCTGTATTGAAGGGACTTGCTAGAAATCTATGTATTTCCAACTCTTGGGGATAAAACCAGTTGTCAGGAAAATGAACCATTCATGTAGTTTCAGGGGTTCCTGCTGTGAACCGATGTTAAAGACTCATCTCAGTGCAAAATAGAGGAAAATAAAAGAGCAAGGAGGGATTCAAAAATTGCATCTGCCTGTTAGTTTCCATCACCCTTTTTGCTGGACTTTGAGAATCAGCTTGTTGGTGGTTTTTGTTTTTTTAATGAAAGCTACCCACGAACATGTTCTGTATACCTTGCCCAGGTCAATTACTGCAGACAAGCAGAAATCTTTATTACCGGCAACCCGAGGCCACCAGTTACACTGCTCTTGTGGCACACACTAGAAAAGACATTCTGACTTATTAATCTGCACATTCCGGTCTGAAGGTATTACTCATAACATGATGGGTACTGTCTGGACTGAATATTAGATGAAAAATCTGCTCACTTCTTCCTCCTCCTGCTGCACCAATAATAGCGATGTAAGGACTGCCTGGTCGTGAAGTCCAATCTGTAGCCCACCCAGCACCGAGGAAAGGGCCACGCTCTGTGAACAGCGGGGTACCCTTCTCTGCTAAAGGCACCGTGGTGGTCTCCTACAAACATTACATTTGCTATTTCTCAGCTGCCTACATTTGCTCATTAATACTTGAGAGGTTGAAGGCTGCCAAGGACGACTGCTGAGCAATTACGTATCGTGGCCTCCCTCAGGGACAGAGGGGCAGAGAGAAAGAACGAAGGGAGGGGACCCATGTAGGGCTTTGGGGGTTTCAATCTCTACTTCTGCTGGCTATTCAGTCACATGAATCTACAGGGAAAACTGTGAAAATCTGAACCAGATTTAATTTTTGGCTTATACTTTCTATGAAAACGTGGGCTGCTAATCAAGAACTCAGGAGCGTTTTGTATATTTTGTCATAAAATTTTCATGTAAATTTGGAAAAACTGCAAATTTCAAATAATCATCACATGTATTAAATCAGAGCTGTCATGACCCTGACTTGGGGGCATTCTGAAAGCCTTGCGGATCGATGTGAAGCACTAGCGATGGTTCCTCCACAGGCATTGGTTAGTTCGGTTTGGAAGCTCCCAGGGTTGGACGCAGAGGTCCGGAAACACGTCCTTGTTCTGTCTAGATGTGAGACAAGCTGGGCACTTGCTCTCTGAAGCCCTTAGCACCTCCTAACGAGGGCCTGCCTTGTGCCAGCCTCACACCGGGCACCGTCCGTGCGGTGTTTCCTCTGACTGCAAGGCGACCTTGGAAGGAGACCTTACTGACGTCATTCCAGGGAAGGAAACACACTGGACATGGGTGTAGAATCTTTAAGTGGTGACATAAGACTGTGGACTCTACGAGTGGTGCCACCAGGCTTTTGCTGTGGCCGTGGGGATGGAGGGTAAGGCTCCATTTCGGCTACACCTAGGGTTTGTCCACCCCAGAGCTCTGGCGCCCAACACCACCAGTGGGGAAAAGCCAAATGTAGCTCTTTAAGTCAACATTAAAACTTCAGATTCAGTTCCTCATTCACAGTGCATACATTTTGAGTAACAGTGGCCACGAATGACTAGCGGCTACCCTACTGGATGGCACAGACAGAGAAGATTTCCACCAATGCAGGAAGTTCTACCGGCTGCTGCTGCTCTGAGTGTTGGGATTCTGGTCTCCGGCTACGACCGCCTCTTCTACCTCGTGACTCATTCACTGAACTTGGCCTCAATCCTTTAGCGCCTTCCTTCTCCTCATGGCGCGCTGGACACCTCTGACTTCCCCGCCTCCAAGCCGAGACTTTTCCAACCATGATTTCTTGTCGTCCTTGATTCCCCTGCTCCTTGACTTTCTCTTGGGCAACCCCCGGCCAACCCCTAAATGTTGGCAGGTTGCATCCTTTTGACTTCCCTGCTCCTGCTTCTGGGATATGAGGCATTACCAGAAACAATGATAAAATAATAAAAGGGAGAGAACGTACTCTCTTTTCATCCCTAACTCTTCAACCCTAGCAGGTCCTCTCTGCTTCCCAGCACTTCTTTGGTTCACCTTGTATTGACTCACCAACTCATCCCTGACAATGCCGCTTCCTGATACCCTCAGATCTCCCAGGATCCTCACCCTCTACAGATGACCCGCCCCATCGTTGGTGGGGTACAAAAACCACGCCATGTATATATATATGTACAATTGAATCACTTTGTGATTCAATAGCAGAAATTAACACAACATTGTAAACAACTATACTTGAATAAAATGAATTTAAAAAGAACAAAACCACGCCATGAACTTCCCCAACACGTTCCTCTGACTTTCTTTCTGTTTCCTTTAGCCAAAGTGAGCCACCAACTGCTTTCTACCTGGGAGCACTGACTCACTGCTTCCAGAACTTTGCTCGTGATGTCTCCCTCAATTAGACGTTTTCTCCCCGCAAGCTCACCTCTGCCGCAAGGCTGTTTTTGAACCATCCCACCCGAAAGCCACCTCTTTCTTGTCCGAGTTTCCCTAACCTGTTATCTGTACCTTGCACACAAGGTTTTAAGTGACACTGCATGTGCGAATGTCCTCCCCACTGACCCACACCAACGTGAGAGGGGTGCTTGCTGGATTCGGCTTGCATTCCCAGCAGTGACCAGCTCAGGTCTTTATTCAGTACCTATTTATTCAACGAATATCTATATATCAATTTTGGCAAATGTCAGATTAATTGCTAAGGTAGACAGAGTTAATTCAATAAGTAACTGATGAACACACTTCTTCTAATGATCTCAACATGAAGTTCGAACTGAATGATTACATCACCAGGACCTCTGATGGGAAACCAGGGTGCATGTACTGATGGCTAACACTGCAATCATCGGGGCTACAGTGCTGTGCAACAGAGCTCCTAGGGAGGGTGGGCTGGGTATGAAATGACAGAGTGGGCAAACAACCAAAGAAAGACATCAAAGCTGGAATCAACTTACCTTGTGTAGCAATATAATGATTGGGTCGATGATAACCCTAAAAATAAATGAGAAAGAATATTTGACAAACTGAAAAATCAATAAGCAGCACAGAAGTCACACGCTAAGTTTGCCAAAATGAATGCACCTACAAATACCAATAGCTGCTTCATTTGAAAGTTACATGACCAGACCTGGGACCACTGAGCACCTCTTAATCAGCCAAGGTGCATCAAATATAACAGTTCTGATGCCTGCGCGGCGGGGAGTGGGTGAGTAACTTAATCACACACGGGCTACGAGATGATGGATGAGCAAAAAACACTAACAACTTATGGATTTTCTGAAACAACAAGACCACAACTCTGATTAGAGTGTAAACCGGCTAGGAATGTGCAATAGGATTTCATCCGTGTTTCGGATGTTATTGGCAATGTGACAAAGGTTTAATGCATATTCTGTTACGTCAATATAGGCAGTTATATCAATAGTAATACTAAACATCGTTTTTAAACACTGCTAATACCAAGGCATGATGCTGTAGCAAGGACCAGGAATTTAAAGAGGGAGAAGTTCTGCAAGACCCCTTCCTTTTATCATGACCCTACTAGAAGGGGGAAAGGTGAAGACTGGGACCAAAGCAAGAAGGAAACAAGGGACATCACAGGATCGATATCTGGGAACGATAAAGCCGATTTAGAGAAAATGACACACAGGTAACATATACTATCACCACGGACCTTAATACTTCCCCTTCCTGTCCCCTGAGATGACCCAAAATACTATGCCCAAAGCCAGCTGAAAAAGAGAATAAAGATACTTGGAGAGGAAATACCAATTTCTCAGACCACTTAGATGCCTATGTGTTAGATCTTTTTGCTCTTAAAAGCAAGTCGACAAGAGTGAACAACCAAAGCAAACACATTCTTTTGTACAACTGGCCCGCTGCAGGTGTCTGACATAGAGTCATGACAGATATTAAGTAGGGTTATTCAGACGATCAGTCACTTCCTGCCGGCTGGTAAGCTCCACGAAGCAAGACCTGGTTGGACCCATCACCGTACGTGTCAGTCTGCAAGGTGCTGGGAGATGGGGGCTCATTTGTTAAACTGCAGCAGCTGGCACGGTCCAAGGAGACCTCTGATGCTGAGCGCGATGGCAGTTCCCAGGCCTCCCCTACTTGACCTGCCAGCAGCGTGAGCACAACTGAACCCCCGAAATGCCTTCTTCGTTGGCTTCCGGATGTGACGCTCTGGCTTTCCTCCTGCCTGGCCGCGGCCCCTGCTTTTCATTCCTTCGTCCCCTCCTGCTTTCCCTGGTGGTGATGCTGGGACGCCGGGTGGCTGGCTCTCCTCTGTCTACCCCACTCCCCTGACGATCTCCTCCAGCCTCACGGCCATCGGCACCCGATGTCCTGGGAGCCCTGCCTCCTCACCTCCTGCGGGGCCTTTGCCCTGCAACCCTGGGGCGAACCAGTGCCGAGTCGCCTCCACTCGGCCGTCTGATGCACATTTAAAGCTGAACACACAGGAACCCAGCTCCTCATTTCCTCCCCTCTCCGAGTCTGTTCCACCACAGTCCTGTTCACATAACGGTGACCCCACCTCCTGAAGGCATGCGGGCCCCTCCTTCCCCAACCTCCACCTCAGCCCAGACCCAGGATCCTCCCACATCCCTCCCTCTGGCCGCCTGCCCCGGCCACCCTCAGCCACCCGGCGGGCCTCCTCGCTTTGACCCCGCCGCCAACCTTCAGTTCGTCCTCCTCGCGGCTTCCAGATCCCTCACTCCTCTGCGCCGGTCTCTCTATGACTGCCCAGCTCACAGGAAGAGCCCAGCTCCTCACCAGCGTGGATGTCACCTGCCCAGACTTCCCTCACACACCCTATTCACACCCTCCACAGCTGCCGGGCATGCTCCACAGCCAGGCCTTTTCCTGGGCTGCCTCTCGGCCTGGAGGCTCAGCCCCCAGATATCCCCCCGGGCCCGGAACCCCACTTTCTCGGTGGAGCTGCCGCTCCACCGTCACTGTGTTCCTCCTACCGTCTACGACACCAGAGACACTTAACCGACTTGTTTCATTTGTGGTCTCTTTCTCCTGGTTAGACCATCAGATCCATTATGTCAGAGCTTTCTTTTTGGTTTTGGCCTGAATTGTGCACAGTTACAACACCAGTGTCTCAAACAGTTACTGACCTGTAATAGGTGCTCAATAAAATCTCATTGACTAAGTGAAAAGGGGCCCTGAATTCTGACTCTTTTCTCTGTTAAAACGAGAACTAATGAATCTGGTATTTTCATTACTTTTAGGTCCCCCCTCCTCTGTGTCTCTACCCAGCCAGTTCTCTAAAGCTTAGTTCAAATGGCCTCCAGGACAAAGCCTGATCTAATCACGGCCACTCCTCAGAGGGTGGTTCAGCAGATGCTGAGGACTTACAGCATCCGAGGCCTGCGTCAGGGGCAGGGGTACAGCGGGACCCGGACACTGTCCCTCTGTTCAAGGACCCAGAGGGTTATGGGAGCTGGGACCGCAGTGTGAACAGGGTTCTCCTGGACTCTCCCCAGGGAACGAGTGTCAGAGTGAAGACGTTTCTTACTTCGGCTCCTAAGTTGTGAGGCCTCAGGGAGAAGGTACAAGGTCTTGGGCACCTCTGAGTACTCCTGGGAGGCACTCCCTAAATATTTCCCAAATAAAGTAATAAGTGCAATGTGCCTTTGGAGGAAACTTTGCTTTAATAAAAACTTCTACCTTGGATTGGATAGGTTTTTGGTCATTATCAAATGTAGGGTCTAGGGGTCTTTGTTTGAAGACTGAGATACGAATTAGTCTTCAAATAATCCTCCATCAGGCCTCAAATCTATAACCCCCAAACGCCAAACCCTCCCAAGAAGCACTACACATAACATTCTTGTAGTCATTTTTAGATAACTCTCAGAGACTGTAATGCTAGTATTTTTAGTAATACTCAACCAAGACAAGAAAGGAATCCACACATCTGAATACAACTTGTGCAAGGAAGTACTGATGGGTTAAGAAACAGTATGAAGTCCAAGCACAGAGGATGCCTTGGGAACTGAGATCTGTTTAATGTAAACTTGGGCCTTGGAGGTAGCAGCAACTTTCCCTTGATTTTCAGTCTATACTTTTGATTTCGTTCATTCTTTCAAGTGAAAACATGCTGTCTCCCAAGGAATTTATTCTAATGTAAGACATTAAGTTAACATGATGCAGAATGAACAAAGGAGCAGGCTTCAATAATTAAACAGCCTACATATTTAATGACACGTCTTGCATGCATCAGAGGTCCTGGCTAACAGCTGCAGACGACTTTGAAGGCAACTTGAAAGTGCTGTGATGACAAGAGATGGTAAATCATCAAATTAGGAATTAGAGAGTTTTGTCCTATTAATATGCAAGCAGACTTTTTTAAGTGTCAAATAATCCAAGTTGTTGACAAAAAAATGGAAATACCATTTTCTGAGTCCACAGAAGCGTGGGATGGCAAAGAAGGCAGGGAACGTCGCGGGGAGCTCACCAGCCCGAGGCTGACACGCCTTCACCATCAAGTTCTGTGTGTATGGGACAGGGCATGTGTTTGCTCCCGGGGTTGGACCAGCCTGTGTCCACCCATCTTAGAGCAGACACACGGGGTGCTATGTGTCAGAACACGCGGGTTTACTGACAGTGTCAAGATACATACATCGATATAATTTCCATTGATATAGTCTGAGTTGTTGTCTCCTTCTATGGTCTGCAGCCTCACCCGGGAATGGTCATCTGTAAAAGGAAAAGAAACAGCAATTAACAAGAGCTATCTGTCGGGCTGCTCAGAGCCCCACCATGTTAAGCACATTACAGAGAGGTCAGCCACATCCACGCTGCTGTAAAGATAAACGAAGAATTAAATACTACACGCCTACATTCTTGCTCTTAAGACAGGGAAGGGTTTTTATAATCCTTTGCGTTTGTTTCACAGGAAATCTCATTAACTTATTCTTTGATCATTTACAGACGTGAAGCATTGGCAGAGGTTTGGAACTTTTACCTAGAGTCCTGTGAATCACAGTGGAATGGTTTCTTGATTTCTTGGACTGGAAGTTCAACAACTTCACTAAATCACATGTGAGCCCTGAGATTCTGAAGGTTGCCTGTGACATCCACCTTGACAAATGATGGTCATAAACCACGGCCCAGCCTCCCAGGAGATGTGGACACGGTTCTAACCTCAGTCATTGGCCCAGAGTTCTCTCCCCCTGCCCCGAGGGCATTGGCCCGTGGAGCAAGGCTGTCCCCATCAGCCACGTGACCCCAGGCCACGCAGTTACACCACCAAGCCTCGGCCACTCACCTGAAGGAGGGATGACAGTGCCTGCCTCAAATTTCGCTGTTTTAATGGTTAAACAAAAACACAAACTGTCGACACACACCAAGTACTGTATAGGGGTCGTGATGGTGGTACCGATTAGCTACAGTAAGCATTTTTTCTGAATGGAAAATTTTCTCCATAAATGCTACTGAGACATCTCAATAATTTCCTTGAAATCTAAATTCTAAAAAGTGCTAAAACCTCTCTAAGGGCATGGATTTTCCTGTTTTGCTCACTGCCCTACCCCTGACCTCTATATCAGAGTCTGGAACATCGTAGACTTTCCCCCAAATATCTTTTAAATGAGTCAAAAGTGAACGTTTTGCTTTTTTAAAAAAAATATGTCCTTTAAAAATTGTTTTCCTAAATGAATGTTCTTTGAAGCAGAGGAGCCCTTTCTTCCAATGAAAGCTTACACCCAAACCCAATATTTGGCAGATAAAGGCCAGCTGCTCTGAGGGGGAGGAGTGTGGTCTCTGAGAGGTGGTCTGGGGGAGCATTTTGCAAACCTCTCTTCCTTCCTGCCTCTAAACTGCCGACATTTCATTTGCGTTAGTGGGTGAGAAATGACACCCCCAGACTGAGGCAAGAGCCAGGCGGCCTGCAGGTGACGGACCGTCTGACCCAAGGTCACTGGACGAACTGTCGATTTGAACCCGTGCCTTGGCTTGACGTGCTACTGAGTGGGACCCAGCGTTTCAGCTGATCCCTCTGGTTCAGCCCTCCTTGGAGGGACGTTCTGGGTCCAACAGTGGGGCTAGAGGGAGATCCGTGTCGAGCTTCTAACTCTCCTTCATTGATGGGGCTTCGCGCTCCAGTTCCGGCCAGATGGCCGTATCATTTCCTGTGTGTGCCTTACCATTAGCCTGGGCTCAGTACCTTTCCCCGGAGAGTGGGGATAAAGTGGGTGGGACACGGGCGAAGCCTGGAGGGAGCCGTGTCTCCCTGCTCTGCTCAGGGAGAACGCATGCGGGCGGTGGTCCCGCGTGTGGGCTCTGGGGTCAGGGGTGCCGGTTGGAACCCCTCACCTGTGATTTCGGGCGAGTTGCTTTGTCTCTCTGGGCTTTGCTTTCCTGAGCTGCAAAACGGGGATCCACGGTGCCTCCCCATGGGGTTACGGTGAGCGCGAATGTAACACACAGGAAGAGATGAGCGGAGAGCCCGGTACACAGCGAGTGATGGATAATGCCAGAGGTTGTGACCACCACGTGCTGGGTGACACACGCTCGTGCTTTGCTTCTCACCGTCTTTACACTGGCTGCCCAAACCGACAAGAGCAACCCAGGACCCACGGGCAGGCAGGAATTTTCCCCGTGGTGACCTGCTCCAAGAACTAGTTTCCCAGAATCCATTTTGCTTAACACCAGAGGCCCCTGTCCAGAGTTTGCCCGTGTCGTGGGGGGGGGCGGGTTCTTGGAGCACTGGGACGTGTGGATTGTCACCGCTTTCGCACGTGCTGGCGGAGCCAGTGCACACACGGCTACTGCAGGGGGAACTCGAAGCCGTTCTGCGGGTAGAGCCATTTGAGCTTCCCGAATGAAAGATGCTACAACAGAATCGAACCACGGCTCTTCTGCACACACTGGGCTTTCAGTCGGCTCCTCTGAAGGAGGTTAGGTTCACTCCCTGTTCTCCCTGACTTTCCCTGGGCTGTGCTTTAAAAGGCAGGCACCGCATTCCAGCCTCCTAATCTTAGGATCTGTTGTGCTCCTTGTCAGAATCCCTCCTCTTTCATGCTTTATTTCCCTGAGAACCTCAGGATAAATGCCACCCAGTCCCCGTGATCTACCACCACTGGGCCTCTCAAGTGGTTCTGGAATGTTCTCATTAGGGACTTCGATCTCAGACAAGGCTGCACTCTCATCTCCCATCAACAGAGCCTTTGAAATAAAGAATTTCCCCAACATCTTCTACTGTTCAATCAGCTAACCCCCCACAGAGTTGTTTTTTTTTAACTTCACTGCTATTTCTCCATTTTATTTTTTAAGAGCAATACATGTCAAAGATTTTTATTTAGTTAATGAAGGAAGCAGGAAGATGTTACAACTGGTTCAAGGAGAATTTACCAGCAGATCTATATCCAGATCTAGTTATCTAGATAGATAAAGTGATATAGGTAGATCAATCTATGCAGGTATATAGATATAGATAGACAAGTAGATAATCTAAATCAGGATATGCCATGGAATGAATTTACAAAGAAATGGAAAACTGGCTTTTACTGGTACTACTGACCCCCTAAGGACACAACTCATTTACATATTATTTCTCCAAATTTAACTGCTCCACTCCCCGCATGACACAGAAGCCTGTAAGACACATATAAAGCCTATTTCCTATGTAGACTGGATTGTTTTCATTTCTCTTTATATGCATGCTCTTTCTGTATTCTAAAGTTGACTCTACAAGACTACGTATGACCCCTTGTGGTCAGAGACCATGTAGTGTCCACTCCGAACATCCCCACAAGGATCCTTCATGAGGGTCACAGCGCCCACCCGCAGGGCTCCTCTCACAGCCCAGCAGCAATTCTGCCCAACACACGGCTATGGCCACCAAGGATGACCTCTTCCCTAGACTAATGAATATGTCGGAAGAAGGGCAAGTTGTGTTCAGGCGAGGCTCACCGGGGCTTCCCTGGGTGCTGGCCATGGTCCTGTTGTGGACTTGGTTAGTGCTTTTACGAGTGTTTGCTTTACAACAATGTATTAACCCATATAGGGATGTATTATACCCTTTTCTGTACCTATATTTCACACTTTAAAAATAAAAGGGTCCACCTTGAGGATATTACGCTCAGTGAAATGAGCCAGACACAAAAGGGCAAATACTGTATGATCTCACTTATATGAAGCATCTGGAGTGGTCAAATCCGTGGAAGCAGCAAGTAGGATAGTGGTTGGCAAGTGCTGGGATGGTGGGGAAGAGTGAGCTCTTGTTTCATGGGTGCAGAAGAAACCTAATGTCACTGAACGGTACACTTAAGAATGGTTAAGATGGTAAGTTTTATGTTGTGTGTCTGTTACCAAAATTAAAAAATACGAAGAGTCCACTTCCTCCACGCCTCCTTGTAGGACACCTCCTCATGTTCCACTCGAGCCCTGGGCTCCCAGGAAGCAGCACTTTCAAGGTGGGAAGGGCACCTCCAGGACTTGCGGCCTCATAGCCCGTGGGGTCCTTTCTGCTGGTCCCCTCCTGAGAGGGGCTCATTCCCTTCCACAACGAAGGAGAGGCAGTGACTATATGGCCTGCTCCTTGAGGACAACTGCCATACTTTATAAAGTGTGCTGAGTAGGTATGTTTAGGAATTACTGAAATGAGACCTACGAGGTGTTCTTTCTTTCTGTGACAACGTAAGTGTGAGTACTGATGAGTCAGTCTAAGTTGATACAGGCAGGCAGATATTTCAGCAGGGAGAGTGGGCTCCCCCTAGGGTAGGAAGGAGAACACGGGGGCAGGAGCTGAGCCCACAGAGAGAAGAGTATGGAGTTTCCTTAAAAATCTAAAAATTAGAGCTACAGAGGATATGGCAATTCCACTTGTGGGCGTATATCTTGGGAAAACCATCAATCGACAAGACACGTGCACCCCCAATGTTTAGTGCTGCCCTGTTTTCAAGGGCCTAGACTTGGAAGCAACCTCAATGTCCTTGGAAGGAAGAATGGATAAAGAAGATGTGGTACCTATGTACAGTGGAATATTACTCAGCCATGAAATGAGGGGGGCTGGCCCTCGCACAACTGCCCTTCTTGGGTGGGACGTTAGCACTTATCAAGTTAATCCTCTGCCTCCCAGCAGGCTGTTGGGAAAACCATCTGTCCTAAACAACAGTGAAATAAATAGGAAA
Source organism: Physeter macrocephalus (assembly GCF_002837175.3). NCBI lineage: Eukaryota > Metazoa > Chordata > Mammalia > Artiodactyla > Physeteridae > Physeter > Physeter macrocephalus. The sequence goes on from NC_041232.1 coordinate 28,417,622, forward strand.
GTATCACCCTCCTGCACGCTGAGCCAGTGAAAGTAAAAGCAAAAGAAGTAAGAGAATCCACCCCTCCAGCCACAAGAGTCTACTCCAAGCTGCTGCTTGGATACCTGAGAACGACTTGGGAACAGAAACTGGATTCTCAGACATCCTCTTTCACATCAAGCCCTCATCTCAGGTGACTATAAAAGCAATAAATATAGATTGTTGGAGGCAAATAAAGCAGTACATGGAGGCTCACTGCCGTATTTTCTTGAAATCTGAATCACCTTGAATCCAATGCCAATTAAGAAGACTAATATGTACCAACCATTCTTTTAGGAAAGCTCGGTTCCTTCTGTTGGGGCTTAATAGTATCAAATGACTATAGGGGGATGCCCAGAGGATGTTTCTGGCCTGAAGCACATATGGGGTCACTCAGGCAAAGGATCCACAGAAATGCCAGCTGCCCACTGGCTGAGCCCCATCCTCCCAGTTGGCTTTGGAGGCCGACCAGCTGGAAGTCGGCCAGAGTCCAGCAACTGGGTCAAAAGGAGGAAGAAGCTTGGAGAACTCGACTGCTCAGGTATGAAGGTTGGGAAATCCAGTGGGATTTGTGGTTAACAATAGGTCAGTTACTGACCACGAAAACCAAGCGGTTAAGACTGCGAGGACTTGGTGTTTCTGGGAGACACAGCCCGGTAAGGCTGACAGGACCTGACTCTGGAGTTATAGACTGTCGTCCCTGTTTCTCTCCTAGGATGGGCGTGTTTCTTGGTTATTCCAAAGCCATTTCATGTTCACGTTGGGTAGTACATGAAAATAACAGGGCTTTGGGACCCAGAGACCCTGATTCAGATGCTGGCTCTACTCATCTCACCGATTGTGAGCTTAGTCAAAATCTGAATCTGCTGAGCTTCAACTGTAAAAGGGGGTGATGGCGGTTCCTTCACAGGAACGTTGAGGAGACCAAGTGAGATAATACATGTCAACATAGGACAGTTCTCTCTCAAGAACATAGGACAGTTCGATCTTAACAGGAACGTTGAGGAGACCAAGTGAGATAATACATGTCAACATAGGACAGTTCGATCTTAAGAAGATGTGGGAGATACACACACACACACGCACACACACACACACACACACACACACACACACACACAATGGACTATAACTCAGCCATAAAAAAGAATGAAATAATGCCATTTGCAGCAACATGGATGGACCTAGAGATTATCATACTAAGTGAAGTAAGCCAGACAGAGAAAGACAAATACGTGATATTGCTTGTAGGTGGAATCTAAAAAAATGATACAAATGAACTTATTTACAAAAAGAAATAGACTCACAGAGGTAAAAACAAACTTATGGTTACCAAAGGGGAAAGGGGGGGAGGAGGGATAAATTAGGAGTTGGGGATTAACAGATACACACTACTATACATAAAATAGACAACAAGGACCTACTGTATAGCCCAGGGAACTATGTTCAATATCTTGTAATAACCTATTGATATATATTCAGTTTTATATACACATAAAATTGAATCACTTTGCCGTACACCTGGAACACTGAAAATCAACTTAAAAAAAGGAATAAAATACAATAAAAAAGGAAATTACTGTCTTCTACGAATAAAAGCAACACCCTTGCTGGAGTTTGGCAATTCACAGCACAACGAGCCCCGTAGGCTTGTCTGGGGACCAGCAGAGCAGAGTGGAACTGAAAACTCCACGCACCCACTTTTTGGGGAAGATGAGTTTAGCTAGTTTTAAAGAGGAAACAGGAAAAGGTCTGGAAATAGGCCGACTACTTCTCAACAACTCCTTAATCTGATTCCCCTGGCATCTACTCAGCAGCTTTTGTTTTCCATCCCTGATTCTGTACAGTGTTGTACAGAGGTTAAGATCACAGGCTTTGGAGTAAAAATCCCTGGGTTTGATCCTAATTCTGTCACTTTCCGGTTGTGTGACCTTGGACAAGTTATTTAACCTCCGTGCCTCAGTTTCTAAGACTGTAAAATGGAAATAAAAGAGTGCCTACTTTGCAGCGTTTTTGTGAGGACTGAGTTCATACAAGTCATGCATTAGTGTCTGGTACATAGTTAGAACTAAGTAAAGGTGAGCTGGCACCTGTATCATTACTGCTGTGACTTCATGACCTGATAATTTTTCTCACCTGAACGGTTTCATCTTTGCCTACAGACTGCCCCCTTTCCAGTGAATCCATGCTGAGAGCTACTTTCCTAAAACACAATTTATTTTCTCCCCACCCAGTTTAAACCATTCAATGATTTCAGCAGGGGACTGATCAACAGTGATCTTACAAAACAATGGAATCTGAAACGATCATTACAAAGGGTTACTAGACCTTTAATTTCTTTACTTGGAAAGATCTCTGTGACATACTGTAAGTGAAGGAGAGCGGGTTACAAAGCAGCAAGTCTCCTAAGAGTCTGTTTATATGAAATAATCGAACGCATTTGCATATGTGTCTAGGAAGGCATAGTGGGCAACTGAAGGGATGGGGCTTCTGCTGGGTGGCAAAATCTGGAGGGATATTTACTTTTCCATTTATGATTTTATGTATTGTCTACATAGTTTATACTGTCTTAGGAATCAGAAAGAAAACAATAAATCTATTTTTATTTTACAAAATAAAGCCAACAACTTCAAGGCATAGAGAAAAGAGATTTGAAGGAAATAGAAATAAAATGTTAGCAGGGTTTGAATTTGTTTGGTGAGGTCCTGGACAATTTCCCCCCTCTTTTCTTTACTGCACACATTTTCTTTAATGTGTATGAACTCTTTTTATAATTGGAAAAAGAAACCTATTTAGCCATGGATGAATGGAATATGATCAAACCTCAATTAATTTTATATAATAATCACAACTCAATGCTACCCCATCCAGAAGGGTAATAAACTCTGCCATTTTGAGAAACTCAATCTGCATTAAAGATCTGTTGCTATTCCTCCAATTTCTTTCAAAAAAGCCCTTACTAGGTGAAATAGGGCAAAAATCATATTTTTGGTTAAGAAACAGGCCCATAAAGACCTGGTTATAACAAACCATTGCTTAATGCTGAAAAATTATAATCGGCTGGGACTTTTCCAAACGTATGTCTGCATGTTGTATTTATGTATGTGTGTATGTATTTATGGTGTGTGTATATACATATGCATGTATGTATATATACATACATGCATGTGTATGTATTTGTGTGTGTATTTAGTGTTTATATATGTATGTATTTACATGTGTGTATATATGTATGTGTATAAATATATCTCTGTGTGTATATGCATGTGTGTATATATGTGTGTATTTACGGTGTGTATATATGTATGTATTTATATGCATACACATATATATGTGTACATGTATGTATGTTTGTATATATGTATGTATTTACGTGTGGGTATGTATCTATGCATGTGTGTATGTATATATGCATGCATATGTGTGTGTGTGTGTGTGTGTATGACTGTCTTCACACATTAGAGGTGGGGTAATTAGAGATTTAAAGCAGGTCCCTCAGTCCCTGAAACATGTATTTATGCCCTTTTTATCAAATAACGTTATGTTTAAAATACATCTACATAGCTTCAAATATTTTAACATCATTTTCACATTAAACACGATGGATCTGGGTCACAGCCTTGCAGTCGGAACCTGTAAGTGATTAGATATTATTATAGCGGCAGAAATGGAGTCTGTCACTGATAATCTTTCATCTCTAACCAATTCTCCCTTTCTGCTGAATATTGATGACATATTTAAGGCAAACTGGAATCACAGTGATGTATGTAACATTTGCCCACCGACAGGAGACTCAAAATTAATTTTAATTATAATTGATTGCTTCAAATAACAGCCTTGCTCTTCCTGTGGTTACCTCTTGCCAAGGGCTGGTCTGCACTGGTTTCAAGGTACAAGAGGCAGAGGGGCCAAGGTAACCGACAGGAAGTGCTGGGCGTCCTGCACTCCTCCCCACTGCTCCAGCCTGGGGTCCCTGCCTCTGCCCACTGGGGCGGGGGTGGAGGGTGGGCTCAGGCCCAGCCAGGCAGCTTCTGAGCAAGAAGCAAGAAGGCGCTTTCAGCTGAGCGATGGCTGGCTCTGTGCTAAGCTTCACTCCTGCGGGTGAATCAGTCATACATATACACATGTTCCCACATCTCCTCCCTCTTGCGTCTCCCTCCCTCCCACCCTCCCTATCCCACCCCTCTAGGTGGTCACAAAGCACCGAGCTATCTCCCTGTGCTATGCGGCTGCTTGCCACTAGTTACCTTTTACATTTGGTAGTGTATATATGTCCCTGCCACTTTCTCACTTTGTCCCAGCTTACCCTTCCCCATCCCCGTGTCCTCAAGTCCATGCTCTAGTAGATCTGTGTTTTATTCCCGTCCTACCCCTAGGCTCTTCATGACATTTTTTTTTCTTAGATTCCATATATATGTGATAGCATACGGTATTTGTTTTTTTCCTTCTGACTTACTTCACTCTGTATGACAGACTCCACGTCCATCCATCTCACTACAAATAACTCAGTTTCATTTCTTTTATCCTTTGTCAGTTGCTTCATTTGCAACTATTTTCTCCCATTCTGAGGGTTGTCTTTTGGTCTTGTTTATGGTATCCTTTGCTGTGTAAAAGCTTTTTTTTTTTTTTTTTTTTTTTTTGGGGTACGCGAGCCTCTCACTGCCGCGGCCCCTCCCGCTGCAGAGCACAGGCTCCGGACGCGCAGGCCCAGCGGCCACGGCTCACGGGCCCAGCCGCTCCAC
>NC_041232.1:28422794-28456001 GCF_002837175.3 Physeter macrocephalus
GTTGCTTCATTTGCAAATATTTTCTCCCATTCTGAGGGTTGTCTTTTTGTCTTGTTTATGGTTTCCTTTGCTGTGCAAAAGCTTTTAAGTTTCATTAGGTCCCATTTGTTTATTTTTGTTTTTATTTCCATTTCTCTAGGAGGTAGGTCAAAAAGGATCTTGCTGTGATTTATGTCATAGAGTGTTCTGCCTATGTTTTCCTCTAAGAGTTGGATAGCGTCTGGCCTTAACATTTCTGCTGCTGGTTTTGTGTCGCCAACTTCTTAGTCTTGCCTTGTTTCTGACTTTTTTACCTGGACCCTTTGTCAGAGATGCCTACTCTTTATTTTCAGATTCCTGGCAGATCCCCTGACTCTTATTTTATTTTTTCTGATTTTTCTAGAATTTACCCTTTTCTTTCCTGCACATATTGTGGGATATGTTTCTGTCTTGCTCTCGTCTGCCGGAGTTCTGATGCAGGAAATCAAAACTTGATTTCTCCCAGTGCATCTTGCCCCCTACACTCACCCTGTCCCCCTCTCTCCCACCTTCGCCTGCCTTTATACCTAACCTGGATCGCGACACTAGTACGTCCCTCAGACGTGACACGGTTGCTCAGTTAGCAGAAAGAAGCACCTTGCTTTAAGACAAAGTCCTGGGGATGTGCAGCCCTCAGCCCGGGCCACGGAGATGGGGTAGTTTGTGAGAAGACTTGGGTGGGACAGACCGGGTCACAGCTCACCCTGTCTTCTTAGTCGCCTCACTAAGCACGGGCACCCTGAGTCCAGCCGGAAACCAGACCTCAGAAGGGTCTCCCCTTCATATAAGAGTCGTGGGTCCTCACGATCAAGGCTGTACCCCCCTCGCCCCTCCCCTACTCATTCCAAGCAGCTCTTGGCAGTTTCACGGCTGCTCCCCACCTTGTTACATCACCGTCTTCATTGTACTAGACCCCCCAGCAGGACGCCCTGCATGCCCCCTCCCCTCCATGACACGTGCTCCTTTGCACATGCTAAGAGGTTGTGTCTCAGTGTTTCTCATTTTTAAAGCCCCCCCAGGCTGGGTGCTACGCCCTCGATGCCCTCCATGCTCCCTCCACAGAGAACCTCACGACCACCACTGATGTGGCCCAAGATTCACAAATTTCCATCTCTTTTGGGTTCCAGAACCGTCCACATAACTGCCTACTTGGTATCCCATCTGAATGTTTCAAAGGCGTCTCAGTATATCTCCGGATTCAACTCACAAGCTTTCCCTGCTACCGCCGACCTCACTGCCACCCCCGAGCTCCAGTCTGGTTCCCTTCCAGTGTTACCCACCTCGTAAACAGCCCGTCCTTCCATCTGTCTGTCTGTCTGCCGTCCATCCTCCATCCACCCAAGTCAGAAACACAGGAGTCACCTCTGACCCTGTGTCTCCCTTGAATCCATCTGCTACGTTCTAGTCCACATTACCATGCCTTGTCACCTGGGCCGAGAGAGACTCTTTTAGCTAGGGTCCCCTTCTGATTCACTCTTTACTGCAGTTAGACGAATCTTTCCAGATGTAAATTAGATTAACCCCTCCCTCCCAACCCTTTAATGAGGTGTCCCTTGTTCTTATAATAAAGACTAAAACACTGAATCTGCCCCAGAAGGCCCTGCAGGCCTGGCTCCCACCTTCTTCTCTCTCGGGCCCACCTCCCCCTCCCCCTACCCCCCCCCAGCTCTTCTGCCCCAGAAGGCCCTGCAGGCCTGGCTCCCACCTTCTTCTCTCTCGGGCCCACCTCCCGCCCCCCCCCCCCCCAGCTCTGGCCACCCCGCCTTCCTTCCCCTCCTCAAACTATGGGTTCCCGCATGTCTGAGCACCCCTGCTCTAGCCCCTGGGTCAGCTGTCTTCATTCCACATCCTCCGGAATCTGTCAGCTGCCACGCACAGCTTCTTGCAGGACTGCGCTCTTCTCCTTATGGCCCTTGACTTTTATTTCATTTTTATTTTTATTTCATTTATTTGTATAATCAAGTCTCTCTTCCTCTCAAAGGAGATGTCAACTTCCCGAGTGTGGGGGCTGAGTATGTGTTGGCTCACTGCTGTTCCCCAGGATCTTCACAATTCCGGCCTCTCCCCCCGGAAGGTGCCTCCTCTGCTCCAGCTACACGAGGTCCTTACTGTCCCCGACGCCACGCTGACCCGGGCTGGCTGTCCCTCCCTCAGGGCCTCCGCCTGGACTGGGCTCCCTTCCTCACCTGCGTCAGGCCCTATCTATCTACCTACCTAATCTATTATCTATCTATCTAACATCTATCTATTCAGTGGAAGTATAGTTGATTTACAATATTATATTAGTTTCAGGTGTATAAAATAGTGATAGTGATTCAATATTTTTATAGATTATACTCCATTTAAGGTTATTATAAAATATTGGCTATATTCCCTGTGCTGTACATGACATCCTTGTAGTTTATTTATCTTATACATACTAGTTTGTACCTCTCAATTCCCTCCCCCTTTCCTTCTCCCCAGTAGTAACCACTAGTTGTTCTCTGTACCTGTGAGTCTGTTTCTGTTTTGTTATATTCGTTTGTTTTATTTTTTAGATTCCACATATAAGTGGTAACATACAGCATTTTCCTTTCTCTGACTTATTTCACTTAGCGTAATACCCTCTAGGTCTATCCATGTGGTTGCAAATGGCAGAGTTTCATTCTTTTGGTCTGACTTGCATCTTATTCTCTCAAATGTAATTGTTAATTACAATTAAGAACTGCTGAGACTACCAGGGGGACTACGCGCGCGTGCGCGCGTGTGTGTGTGTGTGTGTGTGTGTGTGTGTGTGTCTGTTAATAGTGGACGGGGTATTTGTTTATATTTGGAAAGGGCTAGCTCAGCAAATTTAGCATGTAAATGAGGGAAAAGTTCACCTTACTTAAGAACAAGAGCCAATAAACAGTTTTTAGGCACCATTAAAACCATTTTATAGGGCTTCCCTGGTGGCGCAGTGGTTGAGAATCCGCCTGCCGATGCAGGGAACACGGGTTCGTGCCCCGGTCCGGGAAGATCCCACATGCCGCGGAGCGGCTGGGCCCGTGAGCCGTGGCCGCTGAGCCTGTGCTCCGCAACGGGAGAAGCCACAGCAGTGAGAGGCCCGCGTACCGCAAAAACAAACAAACAAAACCATTTTATATGCAAACACTGTTGCAAAACTACGAATGTGATCATTAAAGCACTTCTTATGTTCTCTGAAAAGCACCAACAAGAATCTCTAGGACATGTTCATTGAACCCCCCAGTTCCTCTTCGTAGTTAGTGGTGCTATTCCCAAAGCCTAGACTCCCTGAAGTGGGCTTCCCAGTCAGGGAAACTGATTTTTCCACAATTACAGAATTTCTTAGTGGGGAAGGGAGATGTAATACTTTTCTCCACGCCTTTAAAGAAACAACCAGTATGAGTGTATACATTAGGGTGATTTAGATAAGTATTTTTATTCCTGAAATCCTTCTACAACTTTAACAATATCAAAGATTCATTTTCGCTGCCATAACTAAAGACATCCAGTCTCAAATGAAGCAGCTCCAAATGGTGATTCTCAGAGGGGTGCTTAGCACTGCAGTGGCTTCATCAGACCCTACTTGGGAGCTCATGCTGGATTGGGGCCCCCCTAGAGAAACAGCACTCAGGCTGTGAGTTCTAACACCAGACTTGGCATGGGCTGGCATCAGGGCAGTGCTGGTATTTAAGCCAGCCAGCAGTAGCGGTATTTCCGCAACCCATATGTGGCATCAAACTCCTGCTATTTAGCTGCTAGTAGCATCTCAGGATTTGCACACCCTATTTTAAGAGCATTAATAATTGTTCGGTAGGTGGCCTAAGTGGCTGATGTCTCAGAATACGTCAGCATAGACCGTTATAGACAATTATGTAAACAACCACAGACAGTTCTAGAGGGATTTTAGAAAGCAATAGAAAACTAGAGGAAAAGGTAACCATTTGCAACGACATAGATGAACTTTTAGGACCTTATGTTGAGTGAAATAAACCAGACACAGAAAGAAAAACACTGCATGATCTCATTTGTACATGGACTCTAAAAAAAGTAAAACTCACAGAAGCAGAGAGTGGGAGGGTGGTTACGAGGAGCTTGCGGGGGGAAGGGGTAAAATGGGGGGGTGCTGGTCAAAGGGTACAAAGTGGCAGTTACAAAGGATGACTAAGTCTCGAGAGTGAATGTACACCATGATGACGATGGTTAATTATACTGCATTGAATCCAGAAACTTGCTGAGAGAGTAGATTTCAGGTGATCTCACCACACATAAAAAATGACAACTACGTGAGGGGAAGGTACTTTCATTAGCTTGGCTATCGTAATCATTTCGCTATTTATCTATATCAAGCATCATGTTGTACACTTTAAATATAGACAATCTTTACTTTAAAAATACATAAAAAAAGACAATGTGTGCGTGGGGAAAGCCTTCAGAATGCCACGGCAGCTGAGGGGTAAGATCAGGAGACTGGACAGAGCTGCCTGGGCAGAGGACGTCTTTCTGACATTGTTCCTACAAAAGCACAAAAACAACGCAAGCTGATGGAAGAAACACTGAAAGAGCCCAACAGGTGAGATGGAGGCAGGTGAGAGCTGGAAAATCCTCCCCCTCTGGGATTTATCAGGAATAAAGGCGACAGCCAGGCAAAGTCTCCAGAAATAGAGCCCATGGTCACAGCCCGTGATGAGCGGGTCGCTGTGCAGAATCCTGCTGACAATTAGGGAGCAACGTAGCATCTGCAATTATCCACAAGTTCACCATTTCCAACCCGAGACTTCCAAATGCTGCTTTTGTTTTTCCATTTTAAATGACCTACAGAGTCCACTAAGCTGAGCAAAGGTAAGGAGTAACAGAGAAGAAAGATGTGATTTTTTAAAGGTAACAACAATCAGTGATTTTTTTTTTTTTTTTTTTTTTTTTTTGCGGTACGCGGGCCTCTCACTGTTGTGGCCTTTCCCGTTGCGGAGCACAGGCTCCGGACGCGCCGGCTCAGCGGCCACGGCTCACGGGCCCAGCCGCTCCGCGGCATGTGGGATCCTCCCGGACCGGGGCACGAACCCGCGTCCCCTGCATCGGCAGGCGGACTCTCAACCACTGCGCCACCAGGGAAGCCCAGTGATGTTTTTATGTGGCGTTTCAGTTCATTTCCACAAGAGCTGGCTTTTTAGGAAACTGGGACATTGAGAAGGTTCATGACTTTCCCAAGGTCACTTGGCTAATACGTGGTGAAACAGACTCTGAACTGTGTCTTCTAGTTCCCCATCCTAAATTCCTCTCTTTTGCCCCCAAAGGCTTTTCCCTTAGTCATTTACATTGTCCTATTAGTTCACGTGCATCCTAGTCTGGTCCAGCCCACAGACAGTACATTCATGGGGGTGGGAGGTAGATTTAAACCCTCTCCACCTCTGACAACGTTCTGCTGGACACACAGACCACAGCCAGTGCCTGCCTAGGGCGATGAAATAATCTGTCCTAAGTGCAGGGTCTCGAGAGTTGAAGATGATCTTGGCGGTGACGCCCATTCTGAGCTAGCGACGGTTAGTGATGATAGGCTAACAATTAATACATAAATTAGACCCCGACCCCAATATCTTTCTTAGGCAACAGATCTGAAGCCATCGAAGAAGAATTTCTGCTGAAGGCCCATAACAGCGGCAGCTCCAGAATTTCAGAACAGGGGGCCACAGGGGGTCAGCCTGGGGGCTGGAGGACTTGGCTTGAAGCTGCCTTCAACGTGGAGAGTACTCTTTGTACTTAGTTTGTATATTTATTTGGAGGTGGCCTGGGGAGGTGAAGAATGGGGAGGAGGGGGGTGAAAGTCTCCTTAAGCTGCCTCTTGTCACAGACCCTGGCCTGTGCAGGCAATGAGGCTAACGGCCGGTGGGGACTGACTACCCAGCATCCACTGGGTGGTGGTTATAAGAGCCGCCCCCGCGTTGGAATCTTGTCCCCACCTTATTAACTGTGTAACCCTTTCACCTTCTTTATGCCCCAGTTTTCCTCTCCTATAAAATAGATAAACAATATTACCCATATCACAGGATCATTACAGGGAGTGAGGGAGTTAACAGGTGTAAAGGGCTTAACAGGTGTAACAGGGGTGTCTAGCATATAGCAAGTGCTCAGCAAATGCTAGCTTTTATCACTTTTTTCTTTAAGCATTCAAAACTATTTCTCAAACATCTACCAAGGGCAGCCGTCAAACTACACATTGGGAAGGAGTGGAGTCAAAGTCACACTGAACAGAGGCAGGCCGGGTCTGTGAGCACAGCCCAAATCAGAGCCCTGGGCGCTGCTCTCCAGATGCTCGGGGTGAGGCCCACACCTCGGATATGGCGGCCGCAGGACAAGGGCTCACTGACATCTCTTCCACCTGGCGTGGGTGGCATGGCTGTGAAGTCCCCATTTTACCTCCGTGGGCCTCCTGGGAGTTAGTGGCAGAGCTGAAGGAACCCTGCGAAGGCTCCTATAAGCCACTTGGAGAAATCTGGATTCTTCTGAGGGTGTGAAGCTTCAGCAGGCTCGCAGAGAACACGAGGGAACTTGGGAGGATCTATACTGGCCAATGGACTCTTCCCATGACCCCTCTCTGGCTGGAAATAATGCTTTCCTTCTCTGAGCCCCTGTAGCACACAGCACTGTACACACAGCTCCAATGCAGGACTGCGTCCTGGTGCAGAGGGACCAGACTCACAGTCTCTCATCTGCCTGGGCTGCTCTGTCCTGGGGGCAGGGACATCGTCCCCATCACCTTGGGGTCCTCGGGGGGCCAAGTGCTGACTGAATTCACTGAGGGGCAATGAAGCCTTAGATCTCAGGGGAACATCTTCTCTCTAAAAATGAAGCTCTAAGTAAATGAATGCACAAGACACCCGAAGCTAGCACTTGCTATCTGCAAAACCAGTGGTTTGGCTTTGTGAGTGGCCAAAGGGAAAACAGGACATGTTCAGGCCCAGTTGGGATGGTTCATATTACACGTAAACCCCGACACCCTTCTTTTTAAAAATGAAACACACTGTAGGTCTGCACCATCCAATATGGGAACCCCATCGTCTCATGGACGATCTAAATTAAAAATAATTAAAATTAAATACAATAGAAAATTCAGTTCCTCGGTCACCCCAGCCACATTTCAAGTGCTGGTATGGTGAGGGCTACTGCACCGGACAGCACAGACACAGAACATTTCCACAATCACGGAAAATTCTACTGGGTGGCGCTGCTATAGAAGCTCAACTGTCTTACCAAGAAAATGTTAACCCAGGCAGATAAAATCTAACCGCACTTTCACAACCAAGAAAGATAATATATAGCTCCGCTGGAGTAGCCAAACCTTTCAAGTTTGTTCGCTTACAAGTAATAAGGGAGGATGAGCTAGGTGCTCTATATTTCACATTATTATTGTTTTTTAAATTTACATATCTTTAGAGATAGTATTAATTCCGTGAGTACCTTGTCAGTACCTCGGTGCAGTCACGTGTGGCTTTGAGCAGTTTAATGCAGGGGGTGGATGGCTTCAGCCCTGGAAGAAGGAAGCTCATCAATCTACCAGGCATCCCGGCATCCTTACGGAACATTAATGAGGTTGGGCTCGATTTAAAAACCCTCCGAGGCATTATGGATTGGTACCATTCCTTTTCACAGGAACTGGGAATTTCTGAGATATCATCCTAGCTCTTTTGCTAATGAGTGTTGCGATACAGGGACTACCATTTAACTTCTGAGTTTCAGTTTCCTGTCCTCAAAATGGGGCTATTACTGACCTCCCTACCCCCAGTGTCCTGAGGATTAATGAGCTCATGTCTGCTGAGAAGCTCCTGGCAGCGAGGCGTGCTTCGAATCATTATGTCTATTCCTTCTCATGGAGCAGATGGGAAGCATTAGATCTGTTATGTTTACTCCTTCCAAAATGCATTTTCTGTCTCAGCATTTGAACATTACCTAGGTTACCCAAACCTTAAATCTAAAAGTAAAACTAGCCCCACGGCAAGACACACGGACATAGCGGGGGTATTTAGGCAGTTTTTCCTTTCCCTAATACGAGCATCACACCAGCTTTTCCAGCGGGATGAAGGCAGTAATTGCACTGCAAATTCTTGCCGCATGAGGCTGGTGGTCCATCTTAGCAGATGTGAAAAGAGAGTTACATCACAGCACAATGATGCTGTCAACACTTACATGCAATAATATTCCCATATCTGTTCTTCATTCGGTTTTCATCTTTCTTAGCAGAGTCCCATGGTGCAGACTGCCCTTCAAAGAAGCTCTGGAAGAAAGAGAAAAGTGACATGACGAATTACAATTCGGTGCGGTAAACAAACACAGGGATCTTAATGACTGGGGGGTGTTCTTAAAAAATGTACAAGGGTCAAGGAAGGAAAAGAATATTCACAGGAGTGAAATAATGGATTATTAAACTACTTTATATCTTAAATGTCTCATTTAGTTTTTTTTTTTTTTTTTCCTTTAGTTAAAATGCCACAAACACGGATGGGGCCTGAAAAGTAAGCCCACAATTTATCTGTACCATCTACTGAAAATGGTTGGGGGTTCATCCCCATCCTACCTGAATATTTATTACAGAAAATTTAACATTTCTCTCAATTTCTTAATTATATTACATCCTTTCAATATTCTCCTACGAGATACAAAGATATCATTTTTCTTCCCAACTGCAAACTGAAGGAAGGTTATTTTTGGTTAAAACTGTGAAAGTAGGTAAGCTAAGACTTCATGACTTCCAGCCTAAAATCCTCTAAGAACTTCTGTCAGAGTTTTAATTTTTAATGGAGCTTAGATGTCCATTTATTTAAGGATTTGGCATTATTATGCCTAGGGTCTTTAATCTTCATGTTATTAGTCAGATATACATTTTTCTGTTCAAGTTATAATGAAAATGTCCTCTGCTATCAGTTGACAAGTGAAAAAAAAATCGGGAATTTTAATTTCCACTTTAGTTCATGTTCTGTTTTACCTTCACGTATAGTCAACGCTATAAGGAGGTATTGGGGAGAAGGATGGTAGCAAGAAGCATTTAGTAACACTGATTTGTTGTCTTTTCTGTACCTACTCTTATATTTCCTTGGCACCAACTGGGAAAGAAGGGAAGAGCAGGAGGAAGACACAAAGGCAGATCAGGTGTGTGGAAACATCGTTCTAAAACGCTCTGGGGCCAGAGAATGTGGTACCAGGAACTCACATCCTCAAACACGCCCCAGCATGGCTTTCCAAGTTCCCTCTTTAGAACGGAAGCTCCTTTATACTCCCCTACTCTCCATCCCCCGCTAAAGCGTTTGGCCATCTTGGCCACTATTGAGCAATCAGTCTGCGCTTCAATGGGACCAATTCATTATTCCTTTTCATGGGTCCACTTGTGTCGTATCAGCTGAGCTGCTCCTTAGTACGGTCAGAGTGGGGACACGCCTGCTCACAGACCCCATGGGGAGCGCTGCTGCCTGCAGGTGGCTCAGACCCGACCACACAGTGGACAGCGCTGGGCATATCCTAACCGTCTCTGCCCAGGCTGTGGATGCCCCCAGGCAGGGGCTGCGTGGTCCTCATTTTTGTTGGTGTGGAGCCCACGCTTCGTGATAGGAGTCCGATAATTAGTCATTGAATGAATGAGTGACTGCAGTGTCTGGGGGCAGTCTGCTGGGTTTTGATCCCCCAATAAAGCTTGACTTCTGCAGCATGGGTGTGTGCGGAGTTGGAGTACTCGGAGACCTGCACAGGCACTGTCCGCAGGGTTCATGTTGTCCGTCTGTAAAAGTGCACGTGCTTCATATATACAATGGAATATTACTCAGCCATAAAAAGAACTGAAATTGAGTTATCTGTAGTGAGGTGGATGGACCTAGAGTCTGTCATACAGAGTGAAGTAAGTCAGAAAGAGAAAAGCAAATACCGTATGCTAACACATATATATGGAATCTAAAACAAACAAACAAACAAAACCATTCTGAAGAACCTAGGGGCTGGACAGGAATAAAGACGCAGACCTAGAGAATGGACTTGAAGACACGGGGAGGGGGAAGGGAAAGCTGGGACGAAGTGAGAGAATGGCAGGGACATATATACACTACCAAATGTAAAACCGATAGCAAGTGGGAAGCGGCCGCATAGCACAGGGAGATCAGCTCGGTGCTTTGTGACCACCTAGAGGGGTGGGATAGGGAGGGTGGGAGGGAGACGCAAGAGGGAAGAGATATGGGGATATATGTATATGTATAACTGATTCACTTTGTTATAAAGCAGAAACTAACACACCATTGTTAAGCAATTATACTCCAATAAAGATGTAATAAAAAAAAAAAGTGCACGTGCTTTCTGTGAACTGCTGTGTGTTAAAGCTGCTGTTACCCTACAGCTTGGCCCTCAACAGAGACTGGCTGGAAAAGAGCCCTGACCTGACTCTGTCCCCCTTGCACTATTAATTCCACACAACAGAACATCAGGACACACCATTTCATCACATCCAAGAGGGAAATGATAACACTGTAAGCGTAAGAGTTAGAGTTTTAAATTGCCATTTTATTTATTTATTTTTTAAAATTGAAGTATAGTTGACTTACAATGTTGTGTTAATTTCTGCTTTACAGCAAAGTGACTCAGTTATACCTATATATGCATTCTTTTTTCTATTCTTTTCTATTATTTTCCATTATGGTTGATCTCAGGACCTTGTTGTTTATCCAGTCTATATATAATAGTTTGCATCTACTAACCCCAAACGCCCAGTCCACTTAGTATGATAATCCCTAGTTGCATCCCTGTTGATGCAAATGGCATTATTTTGTTCTTTTTCATGGCTGAGTAGTATTCCATTGTGTGTATATATATATATATATATATATATATATATATATATATTATACAACGTCTTCTTTATTCATTCATCTGTCGATGGATATTTAGGTTGTTTCCATGTCTTGGCTATTGTAAATAGTGCTGCTATGAACATAGGGGTGCATGTATCTTTTTGAATTGTAGTTTTGTCCGGATATATGCCCAGGAGTGGGATTGCTGGATCATATGGTAATTCTACTTTTAGTTTTCTGAGGAAGCTCCATACTGTTTTCCATAGTGGCTGCACAAACTTACATTCCCACCAACAGTATTCAATTGCCCATTTTAAAGTAAGGTACCTTAGTCATGGTCATTGTTGACACCTCATTATCATAATAGTTTTTACATTGTATTTATCATTTTGAAATAAAACCATGGAGGCAGACCAGGATCAGACGTACTACACACTTAGAGCTGTATTAACAGATTCACAATATACATTGCTAACTGAAGGGTAAGATACTGTGCAATGCAGGACAAAAACAAATAAAAACATTTTCAGGATTATTAATAAATTAAGCTAATAAAAATACAGTAAAAATCGTTAGTTAATTCCATCTAGAACAAGACTGTTATAGGATAGATAAAGGATTTATTCAGACATGTAACGTCTATTCCGCCATAAAATATGCATTTAAAATAGCTTCAGGGATTTTAAAGTCATTCTCTTTTTCTGAATAGTGTCTTTGTTACTCTATGAATGACAATTATTTTCCCGTTGAGTAATAACTATTATTTGACTTCCCTTATAACAATTTAATTCTATTAATACTTTGAGTTTGCTGTGATGCAATTACAATTTCATTCCCCTCTGCCTTCTCCACCCATGTGAAAGTTTCCAGACTTTGCTATTTTCATGGGAAGACGAAAAAGGGACCTGACTCTGAAGAAGACCTGGGTGTCTTCCAGTAGACCCATGGCCACTAGTTAACTCCCCACAGGATGAGAGACAGACAGATGGAGAGGGGGTCAACAACGGATTAGGGAGGAGGCACTTGCTCCACTAGTACAAGGAGATGCTGCTGGGCCACCGGAGACAAAGCCACCCTGAGTCACCCCAGTTCCTTCCCATTCCTGACAAACAGACAGACGCTTTCTGCGCGGGAAGGCGCCCACATCACAGCTGGGTTTCTTTAGCATTTATGGTGATCACAGGAATTCCAACAGCCCTTGCTTTTAAAAACAGTTGTTTTTTAAAAAAATTTATTTACTTTTGTTTTATATTGGAGTCTAGCTGATTACCAATGTTGTGCTAGTTTCAGGTGTACAGCGAAGTGATTCAGTTATACACATATATATATCTATTCTTTGTCAGATTCTTTTCCCATTTAGGTCATTACAGAGTGTAGAGCAGAGTTCCCTGTGCTATACAGTAGGTCCTTGTTGGTGATCTATTTTAAATGTAGCAGTGTGTACATGTCAATCCCTAACTCCCAATCTATCCCTCTCCCACACGCCCTTCTCCCCCCGGAAACCATAAGTTTGTTCTCTAAGTCTGCGAGTCTAAAAAAAGTTATTTTTATTTATTTATTTTTGCGGTACGCGGGCCTCTCACTGTTGTGGCCTCTCCCGCTGAGGAGCACAGGCTCCGGACGCGCAGGCTCAGCGGCCTATGGCTCACGGGCCCAGCCGCTCCGCGGCATGTGGGATCTTCCCGGACCGGGGCACGAACCCGCGTCCCCTGCATCGGCAGGCGGACTCTCAACCACTGCGCCACCAGGGAAGCCCCTAGAAAAAGTTATTTTAATTTGACTGTTCTCATTAACTGGTGACCAGAAAACAGACAAAATCAACAACGAGATGATAACCAGTCTCCCTGCACTTGACCTCTGCATGTTTTTGTGAGCGTGGGGCCCACGCTCCCCATCTCTGAGCACCGACCACGGGCATCAGTAAGTGCGCAGAATGAAGAGCCCAGCGTCTTGACTACTATTCATGAGTAGCAGCCACGGAGGACCACCTGCCTGCTTTACTGCTGCAGACGGGAGGTGCAGGAGGACCACAACCAGATCATCGCAGACCAGCCTGAGTCAGACCTCAATGCTTTCTGACCCTTAGTCCACTGCTCTTTCTGGATCACCCCTCCCGACAAGGGCTTTGGAGGGGATACAGTTAAATCTGCGCATGACCAGTGACTGTTTTCCAACCTAGACCGTATCTCCTTGTCTCCAAATGAAGGTTTGCAACAAGACAATATAAAAGATGTCAAGTAAACTTTGCTTAACTGTTGACTGCTTTCACAAAATAGGAGATTTTCTTATCTCCTAGGATAACGTGATCGTTGCAGGGAAGCAACAGCAGGAGAGCGGCAGTAGAAGTGGGAGAGCTTGCCACGAGCCTCCCCAACTTCCTAGCCAGGAATTATGTGAATTAGTTTAAGTGGCAGAATGTATTCTTCTTAAACAAAATCAAAATCAAATCAAAACAAAACAAAACAAAACAAAACAAAACAAAACAAAAAGCTGCTTCAAGGAACAGATCAGATGACTGGTGCCATCCACAGTCGGGTCTCGCATTTTCTGGCACGGTTTTGCTTCCGATTATACAGCCAGTCTCCCCGTGAATACACTCCCATGAATACATTTGCATTATGAAGACCATGTGTTCTTATCCTTGGCTTGTAAAGTAAGTAATATACCTAATAGGGAGCCCAGAGAGAGGAAGAAAGGGCTTTCTGGATTGATCACCTGGCTTTGTTTTCTTTTGTTATGGAGATTGTCATTTAAAAAATATTCTAAGATGGACCCAGTTTCAAATGTCATGGCTTTCCATTAGCATACATTTTCAAAATAGCTGAGAACATATGTACCTTAGACTTTAGATTCCCTCTTATGCCTGCAGTAGGACAAAAGTCAACCGTTTAAATTTCTTCTTAGAAAATAAAACTTTACCTATTGCTCTAGAGCCACTGGGCACTCAGAGAAGCTGTGACATGACATATGGGTCTTTTGCATAGTGAGCCCCTGGCTGCCTTTCCGGCTGGGAAATTCTTTTTATTTTTTGGCTGCGTTGGATCATCGTTACTGCATGCGGGCTTCCCCTAATTGCGGTGAGCAGGGGCTACTCTTCGTTGTGGTGCGCGGGCTTCTCATTGCAGTGGCTTCTCTTGTTGCGGAACACAGGCTCTAGGTGCAGGGGCTTCAGTGGCTGTGGCTCGCAGGCTCTAAAGAGCAGGCTCATTAGTTGTGACACATGGGCTTAGTTGCTCCGTGGCATGTGGGATCTTTCCGGACCAGGGTTCGAACCTGTGTCCCCTGCATCGGCAGGCGGACTCTCAACCACTGCGCCACCAGGGAAGCCCCTGGCTTGGGAATTCTGAATTCCGTTGTGTGTATATATATATATATATATATATATATATATATATATATATATATATATATATATATTATACAACGTCTTCTTTATTCATTCATCTGTCGATGGATATTTAGGTTGTTTCCATGTCTTGGCTATTGTAAATAGTGCTGCTATGAACATAGGGGTGCATGTATCTTTTTGAATTGTAGTTTTGTCCGGATATATGCCCAGGAGTGGGATTGCTGGATCATATGGTAATTCTACTTTTAGTTTTCTGAGGAAGCTCCATACTGTTTTCCATAGTGGCTGCACAAACTTACATTCCCACCAACAGTATTCAATTGCCCATTTTAAAGTAAGGTACCTTAGTCATGGTCATTGTTGACACCTCATTATCATAATAGTTTTTACATTGTATTTATCATTTTGAAATAAAACCATGGAGGCAGACCAGGATCAGACGTACTACACACTTAGAGCTGTATTAACAGATTCACAATATACATTGCTAACTGAAGGGTAAGATACTGTGCAATGCAGGACAAAAACAAATAAAAACATTTTCAGGATTATTAATAAATTAAGCTAATAAAAATACAGTAAAAATCGTTAGTTAATTCCATCTAGAACAAGACTGTTATAGGATAGATAAAGGATTTATTCAGACATGTAACGTCTATTCCGCCATAAAATATGCATTTAAAATAGCTTCAGGGATTTTAAAGTCATTCTCTTTTTCTGAATAGTGTCTTTGTTACTCTATGAATGACAATTATTTTCCCGTTGAGTAATAACTATTATTTGACTTCCCTTATAACAATTTAATTCTATTAATACTTTGAGTTTGCTGTGATGCAATTACAATTTCATTCCCCTCTGCCTTCTCCACCCATGTGAAAGTTTCCAGACTTTGCTATTTTCATGGGAAGACGAAAAAGGGACCTGACTCTGAAGAAGACCTGGGTGTCTTCCAGTAGACCCATGGCCACTAGTTAACTCCCCACAGGATGAGAGACAGACAGATGGAGAGGGGGTCAACAACGGATTAGGGAGGAGGCACTTGCTCCACTAGTACAAGGAGATGCTGCTGGGCCACCGGAGACAAAGCCACCCTGAGTCACCCCAGTTCCTTCCCATTCCTGACAAACAGACAGACGCTTTCTGCGCGGGAAGGCGCCCACATCACAGCTGGGTTTCTTTAGCATTTATGGTGATCACAGGAATTCCAACAGCCCTTGCTTTTAAAAACAGTTGTTTTTTAAAAAAATTTATTTACTTTTGTTTTATATTGGAGTCTAGCTGATTACCAATGTTGTGCTAGTTTCAGGTGTACAGCGAAGTGATTCAGTTATACACATATATATATCTATTCTTTGTCAGATTCTTTTCCCATTTAGGTCATTACAGAGTGTAGAGCAGAGTTCCCTGTGCTATACAGTAGGTCCTTGTTGGTGATCTATTTTAAATGTAGCAGTGTGTACATGTCAATCCCTAACTCCCAATCTATCCCTCTCCCACACGCCCTTCTCCCCCCGGAAACCATAAGTTTGTTCTCTAAGTCTGCGAGTCTAAAAAAAGTTATTTTTATTTATTTATTTTTGCGGTACGCGGGCCTCTCACTGTTGTGGCCTCTCCCGCTGAGGAGCACAGGCTCCGGACGCGCAGGCTCAGCGGCCTATGGCTCACGGGCCCAGCCGCTCCGCGGCATGTGGGATCTTCCCGGACCGGGGCACGAACCCGCGTCCCCTGCATCGGCAGGCGGACTCTCAACCACTGCGCCACCAGGGAAGCCCCTAGAAAAAGTTATTTTAATTTGACTGTTCTCATTAACTGGTGACCAGAAAACAGACAAAATCAACAACGAGATGATAACCAGTCTCCCTGCACTTGACCTCTGCATGTTTTTGTGAGCGTGGGGCCCACGCTCCCCATCTCTGAGCACCGACCACGGGCATCAGTAAGTGCGCAGAATGAAGAGCCCAGCGTCTTGACTACTATTCATGAGTAGCAGCCACGGAGGACCACCTGCCTGCTTTACTGCTGCAGACGGGAGGTGCAGGAGGACCACAACCAGATCATCGCAGACCAGCCTGAGTCAGACCTCAATGCTTTCTGACCCTTAGTCCACTGCTCTTTCTGGATCACCCCTCCCGACAAGGGCTTTGGAGGGGATACAGTTAAATCTGCGCATGACCAGTGACTGTTTTCCAACCTAGACCGTATCTCCTTGTCTCCAAATGAAGGTTTGCAACAAGACAATATAAAAGATGTCAAGTAAACTTTGCTTAACTGTTGACTGCTTTCACAAAATAGGAGATTTTCTTATCTCCTAGGATAACGTGATCGTTGCAGGGAAGCAACAGCAGGAGAGCGGCAGTAGAAGTGGGAGAGCTTGCCACGAGCCTCCCCAACTTCCTAGCCAGGAATTATGTGAATTAGTTTAAGTGGCAGAATGTATTCTTCTTAAACAAAATCAAAATCAAATCAAAACAAAACAAAACAAAACAAAACAAAACAAAAAGCTGCTTCAAGGAACAGATCAGATGACTGGTGCCATCCACAGTCGGGTCTCGCATTTTCTGGCACGGTTTTGCTTCCGATTATACAGCCAGTCTCCCCGTGAATACACTCCCATGAATACATTTGCATTATGAAGACCATGTGTTCTTATCCTTGGCTTGTAAAGTAAGTAATATACCTAATAGGGAGCCCAGAGAGAGGAAGAAAGGGCTTTCTGGATTGATCACCTGGCTTTGTTTTCTTTTGTTATGGAGATTGTCATTTAAAAAATATTCTAAGATGGACCCAGTTTCAAATGTCATGGCTTTCCATTAGCATACATTTTCAAAATAGCTGAGAACATATGTACCTTAGACTTTAGATTCCCTCTTATGCCTGCAGTAGGACAAAAGTCAACCGTTTAAATTTCTTCTTAGAAAATAAAACTTTACCTATTGCTCTAGAGCCACTGGGCACTCAGAGAAGCTGTGACATGACATATGGGTCTTTTGCATAGTGAGCCCCTGGCTGCCTTTCCGGCTGGGAAATTCTTTTTATTTTTTGGCTGCGTTGGATCATCGTTACTGCATGCGGGCTTCCTCTAATTGCGGTGAGCAGGGGCTACTCTTCGTTGTGGTGCGCGGGCTTCTCATTGCAGTGGCTTCTCTTGTTGCGGAACACAGGCTCTAGGTGCAGGGGCTTCAGTGGCTGTGGCTCGCAGGCTCTAAAGAGCAGGCTCATTAGTTGTGACACATGGGCTTAGTTGCTCCGTGGCATGTGGGATCTTTCCGGACCAGGGTTCGAACCTGTGTCCCCTGCATCGGCAGGCGGACTCTCAACCACTGCGCCACCAGGGAAGCCCCTGGCTTGGGAATTCTGAGCAAGAATAGCAATCAGGGCAGAAACGCAGGTCATCAGGGCTATAGAATACCACTTCCTGCGTGGCCCACAGCAAGGCCTGGCACAGACGTGAGACTCCAGAGGCAGAAGCGGCTCTTCCTCCAGGCCTTGTCTTCCCGAGGGACTGAGCCTTCTCTGATGACCCTGTGACCTACCACCTTTCTTTTTTGGCAGACCATGAGCTGAACAGATAGTCACTAATAAACCCACCAGTGAAATGCGCCCAAGGAAAGTTAAGTAATTTTGCTACACAATCATTCTACCATGTCCTATTTCATAGCCCTTTCGGCTTTTAAATATCTTTTAATAAATGAAGCAAATCAACAAATGTTTCAGACAATTTTCTGCTGTGCATTTTTCTTGGGGTAAGAACAAAAGGTGCTTTGGCTATCTTTTTTATCTGCAAGAAGGTCAAAAGCGGTATGTGTTCCAATAAAACTGCATAAATTGAATTACTGAATGCTTTCAGAAGACTCGTACTCTGAACCAGTATTCCTGGGAAGTAAGTAATCACCACATCATTTACGTGGCTCTAGAGAAGAGCTGTTCCTCTCACATTTACTGGAGGGAAAGCCAACCAGGTTTTGAATCCTGCAGTTGCTGAGAAAGAGAGAACTCGGGTCCTTGAAGGAATTCCTTCAGAGGATTCCTGAGCACATGAATTCTGGCCGCTCGGGGGATACCTGGCTTACCTACTCCTAACATTTCCCCCACCCTTAAGTTCACGTTTTAGTACAACCTCCAATTCCTCCTTAATCTCTCCCGTTTTTGCTTGACAAAAGTTATGAGCAGGTTATGGTTAAAATCCTATTCAACCGCAGTGCAGGGGTTTCTTTGCAGCTGATCATGCCCCATCCTCGGAGCAGCTGCGTAAGGACCAGCTTGGGAGACACGACAACGGCCCATGCTCCAAGGACGCTTTCCACAGGAGGGGTTTTTAAATACCATACTCACATTTAGGCAATATTTAGCGTTCAGGGCATACTTTTAATATGCAGATACAATTTAACGCACCAACTATGGACTTTTTATTATGAAAAAAACCACTTCATATTATTTTGGGGATTGAAGTTAATGGTCTCACTGCACCGTCTGTTAGAATTTTCATAAATAGACTTAGGCTTTGACTCTGCTTAAAATGTAATTAAAGTGTTTCCTCTGACTACCTTAGCTCATCTATACTGAGAAAAGGCAGCAAACCGGAGAACCACTCTGCAAGAGTAATAAGTCTCCGAAACAATAAAAATGAAAGCAGGCAAAGGTCCAGCGAATACCAACGACTCCACGTAAAAGATGCTGCACGCTCCCTGGGCACACAGCAGAAGGACGCGGAACATCTCACACGCGGCCACTTTTTTCTGAACAGGAAACATGTTTTTGTGATTCAGTAACCTCCTTCCCACCCCTCACACCACCATCATTTTCCACAGGATATAATTATACATCGCAGTTGCCCACCTCAAGAGAATGTTACTCCAAGATGCTGCAGTCAGTTAAAAATGCCACAGCTCCCCGATGTTAAAAAAAGGAGAAAAAAAACCCAGACCCTATTCAACAGAAAAGCTGCTGGGAAGGACGGGATGCAGGTCAAGGCTGTACCTAATGCACGGTGTGTTCTCAGGCAGTGCAGGGTCGAGTTGTTTTTAGAAGCTTCTGAAATCGAAGTTTTCCTCCCTTTCTCATATGAATAAAACTGTGCACGTAAAATGACTAAAATCATCACGCTAAAAGAAGGAAGATGCCCTCACTGGGGCGTGCAAAGTCTCTGAACTTCTTTGTTTTCTACCCATACGCCTCTTTGGGTTCTTCCAATGCTGCATTTTATTTGGTCCATATAAACTATTTATTGCTATTG
The DNA here is from genome assembly GCF_002837175.3 of Physeter macrocephalus. NCBI lineage: Eukaryota > Metazoa > Chordata > Mammalia > Artiodactyla > Physeteridae > Physeter > Physeter macrocephalus. The sequence continues at coordinate 28,442,197 of NC_041232.1, forward strand.
CACTAAAGCCACCCATGCTTGCCTGACAGGCCGCAGGGTGGAGGGTCAGTGGGAAGGTGGCCCTGGCAGCTCGGGGCCAGAGGCAGCGGTGGCCACCAGTCACTGCCATCATCAATGTCCTGGACAGAGGCAGCCAAAGGGAGTGTGTGAGCCTTCAAGGGCAAGAGAGGTGAGGGCTGGGTGAAACAAGAACCTTGACCCAGGAACTGTTATTTCTAAACAAACTGAAATCTAAATGCCAACACACTGATATCTTTAAAGAACTTGCTAATTAATCTCGGGACTTCAAATGGCCATGTTTTAGCACCATGTAATTCAATTCCAAATGTAATTTCTATTTTGCAGGATTCAGCTGGTGATGCTCTAGGCAATAGTTGCCATATTGCCTTCCTTTACCTAACATCTCTCTCTTATGTGATAATGGACTTGAGGTTTAGAGCCCAAAATATTATGTGATGTTTTAGTGCCCAGAAACAGTACCCCTGACATTTGACTGAGCTTAAAAATGTTTTTTATTCTGTTGGATATTACTCTGAATGAGTGACTTTTCACAGCAATGTCTTATATGAATAATATATGCTTATGGCATCTTTGAAGTTCTACCAGGCAAGTCTTTATTTCTACGGTATAGAGAAGGGAATTGAGGATCAGAAGGCATGAAGTGGGTTGCCTGCAACCACGCAGCAGGGAAGCAGAACAGCTGGGGCCTGGACCCAGGGCTGCCTGGCTCTGAACCCTGTGCTCCCTGTGCTTGACCACCTAGCTGGCCGAGGACACGTGCCTTTGTGCTCACTGCATCACACTGTACACTCAGCTTTCTGAAGTCGCCCTGGCCGTGGGTCAGAAGTCGCCAGGCATTTACGGTTTCCACTTTTTGTGGAATAATCCTGTTGGATGACACACGGCTCTCTTACCATCTGCACAGTGATTTTCCCGGGATGTGAAGCCATGTGCACCCTGGAGGGACCCTCAACAGACCTGCTCTTCAGGAAATTTGCCCAGTTTCAAAGCTCCTTTTCTTTCCACCTTCAGAATCATTGCAGTACTAGGCTCCCGCTAATGATGTGACATATCCCTCAAGTGAATTGAAGCAGGAAAAAAAATCTGAAAACCACTGATCAAGTGGGAAGAGAGAAAAAAAAATACTCTTCAGTTCAGTGATGGAGAAAAAGAGGTGAAACAGTAACTTCGAAGTCTGGGTTGTTGCTGAACATTCCACAGGCAAGGCCAATATCTCACGGAATCACAAAGACTGAGGCATAGTAAGGTGGCTTTGTCAAAATGGATTACAGACCTAAATGTAAGACTGGAAACCATAAAGTTTCTGGCAGAAAACATAGGCAGAACTTTCTTTGACATAAATCGTAGCAATATTTGTTTGGATCTGTCTCTTAAAGCAAAGCAAATAAAAGCAAAAACAAACAAATGGGACCTAGTTAAACTTATAAGTTTATGCACAGCAAAGGAAACCGTCAACAAAATGAAAAGACAACCTACAGAATGGGAGAAAATATTTGCAAATGATATGACCGATAAAGGGTTAATATCCAAAATACATAAACAGCTCATACAACTCAACATCAAAAAAGCAAACAACCCGATTAAAAAATGAGCAGAAAACCTGAATAGACATTTTTCCAAAGAAGACAGAGATGGCCAACAGGCACATGAAAAGATGCTCTACATCGCTAGTCATCAGATAAATGAAAATTAAAGCTACAATGAGATATCACCTCACACCTGTCAGAATGGCTATCATCAAAAAGAACACAGATAACATATGTTGGAGAGGGTGTGGAGAAAAGGGAACCCTTGTACACTGTTGGTGGGAATGTAAATTGGTGCAGCCACTGTGGAGAACAGTATGGAGCTTCCTCAAAAAACTGAAAATAGAACTACCATATGACCCAGTGATTCCACCCCTGGGTATATATCCCCCCAAAATGAAAACACTAATTTGACACAATACATGTACCTCAATGTTCATAGTAGCATTATTGACAGTAGGAAAGACATGGAAGCAACCTAAGTGTCCACCAACAGATGAAAGGATAAAGAAGATGTGGTACATATATACAATGGAACACTACTCAGACATAAAAAAGAATGAAATTTTGCCATTTGCAAAAACATGAATGGACCTGGAGGGTATTATGCTAAGTGAAATAAGTCAATCAGAGAAAGACAAATATTGTATGATACCACTTATATGTAGAAAAACCAAACCAGTGAATACAACAAAAAAGAAACAGACTCACTGATATAGAGAACAAACTAGTGGTTACCAGTGGGGAGAGGGAAGGTGGGGAGCAAGATAGGGTAGGGGATTAAGAGGTACAAACTAGGGCTTCCCTGGTGGCACAGTGCTTAAAAATCCACCTGCTAATGCAGTGGACATGGGTTCGAGCCCTGGTCCAGGAAGACCCCACATGCGATGCAGCAACTAAGCCCATGCGCCACAACTACTGAGCCTGCGCTCTAGAGCCTGCTAGCCACAACTACTGAAGCCCGCGCACCTAGAGCCTGTGCTCCGCAACAACAGAAGCCACCGCAATGAGAAGCCCGCGCACCGCAACGAAGAGTAGCCCCCGCTCACCACAACTAGAGAAAGCCGTGCATAGCAACGAAGACCCAAAAAAGCAGCCAAAAAAAAAAAAAAAAAAAAAAGAGGTACAAACTACTAGATATAAAATAAATAAGCTCCAAGAATATATTGTTTAACACAGGGAATATAGCCAATATTTTATAATAACTATAAATGGAATATAACCTTTAAAAATTGTGAACCACTACATTATACATCTGAAAATTACATCATATTGTACATCCATAATAAATAAATAAATAAAATATCTATACAAAAAAGGGGGCTATTTTGATATATTTGGTGTGAGTTTCAGTTGGGCATTAATTTTTTTGTGTGTGTGTGGTATGCGGGCCTCCCTCTGTTGTGGCCTCTCCCGTTGCGGAGCACAGGCTCCGGACGCGCAGGCTCAGTGGCCATGGCTCACGGGCCCAGCCGCTCCGCGGCACGTGGGATCCTCCCAGATCGGGGCGCGAACCCGGTTCCCCTGCATCGGCAGGCGGACGCGCAACCACTGCAGCACCAGGGAAGCCCAGAGCATTAATTTTAAGAGGCAGAGGGTAGCTGTTTGGGGATAGTCAACCCTTTCCTGGCATTTATTCCTCTTCCCTTTGTTCCCTGGAAGCTTAGTGACAAGACCCGCTGTGCTCAGCAGGGCCCAGTGACGCCTCCCATCTGGTCTACCTTCTCAGGCCTGGAAGCCGCTGTCCCACACACGTGAGTGAAACCGAGCAGGACCCTATGGTCCTTCGCCCCATGTCATCCACCTGCCTTTTGTCCGTAGAAAAACTTTAGCCAAAGAATAACTTTAATCAGAGAAGTGAGAAAATGCAGAAACAAAGGAAAACAGTCCAACAAGACTAAACAATAATAGTTTAGTCATTAAGCAAAGTCAAGGACCTTCAGTTCCTCCTCAAGGGCTATAGATAATGTTCTGAGCCATCTCCTGTGAGCTGTCTTATAGAGACTGAAACCTCCACCAGGTGGAAGAAGTTAACTACATGATGACCAGACTGTAGCCATGACATAAGCTGCCACAATTCCAAGAACTGGCCTCAAGGAAGTGGGAACAATCCAACCCTGGAACTGAATATTAACTGTACTTAAAGCAATCAAGACGACGCTGGTCAGACCACCGATAACCAATAAGAAGACGACGGTCAAGGCTGACTGTGCTGTGTCTGCAGGTAGCCCCCTCCCTCTGTCTCTGAAACCTCTCGTCCACTGATTGTCAGTTGGTGGGGAGTCAGCCTTTGGACAGGAGTCCCCCACCCTCACCCTGCCCAAGTTGCTGGCATCCAAAATAAAGCAAACTTTCCTTTCCAGCAACCTTGCCTCTTTACTGGTTTTTGAGCGGCAAGCAGCTGGACCCCACTTTCGGTTTCACGAGGATGTTCTCACCCGCTGATGCTGCGGAGGCAGCACAGAGTTTCGGGGAGTCTCTTGTCCCCTGGAGGGGGCTTGAGAGGGATATTCCTCAGTCTGAAAGTCAAAGGCTGCATGTGCAGACTCATCCTTCTAGATGGTCCCGATAGGGTCTCTGCTGCTTCTTGAGCAGTGAGGATGGGGTAGCAGAGGCGCTGCACTACAAGGGATTTACAGCACTGTTTATATGTTTATATTCACTACATAAATCTTGGTCCAAGTTTACTGTTTTGATTTGGGCATGCCTATCTCTGATCACAGTCACAGGACATCATGAGATCAAGCAATTTTGCAAAGGTCCTGGAACTTGGTCCTGGCCCTGTCCTCACTGCATTACCCTGGCGCTTCCAAGGAGGCCCAGTCATCAGACGGGGTGTCAAAATCGTGATGCCAATGAGCGGCTTGTCACAGGTGGCCACCAAAAAGGGGACTGCTCTGCTTTAAAGGCAGGTGAAAGCGACTGATGTAATTGCTGTAAAATCAGTCTGGGTTTGAGTCCTTCCTCAGAGAGTGCCACCATCTTTCGGAGAGATAACGATTTTCATTTCCCCTCAGATGCAGATACTGCCAGGGTCTGAGATGTTAATACAACTCGAGAACTGTAATTTCCTCCACCTCTGCACCTGCCTTGGAAGAGTGACTTGTCGGTGAGCCTGTGCTAACAGTGCTCAGATCTTCAGAGATGAGCAAGGGTCCGCCTTGGAAAAAGGAATCCTTGAAACATCTAGAGAACAAATGGATGTTTTTGCAGAAAGCGAGCTGCTCCTTTCCTTCTGGGACTAGACAGAAAAGCTGACTTCCATTCACTTCTGGTCTGCATTACTGCAGTAGCTTCCTACCTGGTCACTCCCTCTGGTTTATACACTTCTCCTAGGGTAAGCTTTTTAAAAAGCACGTGGGCATCTGCCATGTCCCTATTTGAAAACATAGCAAGTCTCCCTACTGACAACAGGGCGGTCTTAAGGACCTAGAGACTTGACAAGTGCAATGCACCAGGTAAACAGGAAGTGCTCAGCCAGCGCTAGCAATTACTGTTGTTCTAACATTAGAGCTTCAGACTTTGATGACAGTAAATTCTTACTGACTTTGCTGCCATTTTTTGTTAGCGTCACCCTGACAATGTCCTTTCCATTGTTTTCCCTCCATGGATTCTACACAGCATTTAGAAATGGGGCGATTATTGTTTTGTTCTTTTCTTTCTGTTAAAAAACAAACGTCTTTTCCATGGTATTTCTTGGAGAGCTGTGAGTTTTAAAATGTCCTCACCTCACAAATCACAGCACAGACGCTCCATCAAATGTGGCTGAAAATCTAAGCATACATTTTTAGACATGACAGGCTTGGAAATGAACAAGTATAGCAGAAAAAGGAATTTTAATGAGAGGTTTGTGACTCTCTCTTTGACATCTATTCATTTATAAAACCTATCGGCACCATTCCCAGGCTCTTCCTGCAGGACCCGAGACACGGGATTCACGGTAAAAATTTAGAAGGGAGGATTATTTTAGAAATTAGGAAATCAAGATTAGAAATACCTTTTCTAACAGTTTAGTGAAGAATAATTACATCTCAATGTATTCTGTCAGAAAGTTTAACTTCTTTTAGAAGCAAACATTCTTCTTGAAAATTATAACATAGTTTGAAATTGGAGTCATAGCTGCTTTCCTTTATTGACTGATGTTTGGATAAACGTCATTTCTTATTGAAGGTTGGGTATGGAGGTTCCCTAAACAACTAAAAATAGAGCTACCATATGACCCAGAAAGCCCACTCCTAGGCATATATCCGGAGAGAACCATAATTTGAAAGGATGCAGGCACCCCAATGTTCATTGCTGTACTATTTATAATAGCCAGGACATGGAAGCAACCTAAATGTCCATCGACAGAGGAATGGATAAAGAAGATGTGGTACATATATACAATGGAATATTACCCAGCCATAAAAAGGAACGAAATAGTGCCATTTGCAGAGACGTGGATGGACCCAGAGATTGTCTTACAGAGTGAAGTAAGTCAGAAAGAGAAAAACAAATATCATACAACATTGCTTGTATGTGGAATCTAGAAAAATGGTACAGATGAACTTATTTGCAAAGCAGAAATAGAGTCACAGACGTAGAAAACAAACTTATGGTTACCAAGGGGGGCAGGGGTGGTGGTAGGATGAATTGGGAGATTGGGATTGACATATACACACTACTATGTATAAAACAGATAACTAATGAGAACCTACTGTACAGCACAGGGAACTCTACTCAGTGCTTTGTGGTGACCTAAATGGGAAGGAAATCTAAAAAAGAGGGAATATTTATATACGTATAGCTGATTCACTTTGCTGTACAGCAGAAACTAACACAACATTGTAAAGCAACTATATTCCAAAAAAAATTAATAAAAAAATTTGGGGACACCACCACCCTAGATGTCCAGAGACTTCTTGTGACGTAAGTCTTGGCTATGAGCCTTAGAATCTGGGTGTGAGGAGGAGACTGAAAACAAAGTTGAAACAGTGAGGCTGCACCAGGCAGGGCGGGAATCTTGGTGGACGTTTCCATGTGCTGATCACCCCTCCCGAGAGAGGGAATCCTGAAAGGACTAACTCATCTCTCAAAGCAGATCAAACATTAGTGGCTAAAATCATCTTACCACAGACCTTGGGTGGAATGCTTTATTCATCTGCATGTGCTCCTTACACACTGTCATCATCTTCTGAAGATGCTTTTGGTTTGGGAAGTTGCAGGTAGGTGGAGGGGAAGATGAAACAAAAATCCCGAAGGCACATGAGGTTGACAGAGTAGCCAGTATCACTCCACGAGCTCTTCCCAAGTCTCAGTCCCTGGGTCCCACCTTCGCTACTTCCCCTGTCCTCTCACCTCTTCCCTCTAATTTACTTATTTAAAGTACTATATATTTAAATGTTTATTTGGAAATGAGATTTCATATCACTTCAGTAAGTGGAAGGCCAAAACACACACCACACAGAAAAAGTAAAGGCAACAAACTCACAACAACGATATCAATCCTCCCTGGCAGTGCTGCTTAGCCACATTCTGAGCCCGAGGCCTCTTCTTCCTCGGGAGAGAAAGATGCTCTAGCCCCAAACACAGGCTCACGGATGAATCAATCAAAGGACCAAAAGAACCAACTGGACAGGCAGTCATTTCCTCACCCTGTATCTCAGCACTGTTTATTCCTCATGAGTGGACCTCCTAAAAGCCACCTGGAACAGCATCTGCTGCTTGCATTTCACACTTGGGGGGAATGCTGAATACACCTTCAATCTTGGCTCCCAACACAGGGTGCAGAAGAGGAAAGAGCATGGGATCTAGGACCAGAAGACTGGGCTTGGAATCCCAGCTCTGACTGATTCCTAAGCACGTGGCCACAGGCCAGTTACTGAATTTGTTTTTTAATTTATCCAATTGGAATACTCTAATAATTTAAATTACTTAACAGCATTGCTTTCAGTATTCAAACCAATGAATGCCAGTTATGAGAACATGTAAGGAGCTTATACACATTAAGTGCCCTACAACTGTCATGCAATCAGTACAATGTATGTCATGCACAGGGCATTTGAGCATGAAGGCCAGTCTCCTCCCCTACCAGGAGCCCCAAGGGGCGGAGCTTAGCCTCTGTGCATCCTTGGTGCCCAGCATCCACCTGGCACATAGGCGGAGCTCTGTAAGTATTAGTGAACGAACAGGTGACAATTATAAATCAGAAGATTCCTACATTACAAGTGTATATGAATTTAATATTTTTGAGGCTTGGTTCTTTAAAAAGTTTTTTAAAAATTATATGCTTTATTTGGTTTTAAATAAATTACTATCATGATTAAGAGAGTACTACTGACCCAGAGAACTATATCCAATATCCTGTGATAAACCATAATGGAAAAGAATATGAAATAGAATATGTATGTATAACTGAATCACTTTGAAGTATACCAGAAGCTAACATAACATTGTAAATCAACTACGCTTCAATTATTAAAAAAAAAAAAATAGAATACTACTGAAGCGGCACAGTTTACAATGGAGGGCATTGAACTCAGAAGTTTTAAAATTCCACCAATGTTCTATAGTGTAATTTGTTTTTTTTTTTTAGGATCACAATCTGCTGAAAGGATAACAATTAGTTTAAGTGAACCAAGGTCAGATGTTAAAAGGAAGTAGCAAAAAGTGTATTTAGAACGTGCTGATGCTTAAAAAAATGAAGACTTGGCCCTAATTCAAGGAACCAGATATTAGATTAAAACCTTGGGGGCATGCGGTTCAATTTTTCATTTAGAACTACAAGGTTTGGGATTAAACTAAAAATGAGATGCTTAATGCTATTAGAAGTACTGCCTCAAAACATTTTAGAGAAGGCAAGAGAGTTGAAAGTAAAGTAAACTCAAGGGTCAATACTGAAATGCAAACAACAAAGATCTAATGCCCTTGGAGGACCTATATTAACATCTCCATCATAAGACAGAATGAACTTTCACACGTCAGAGACTGTTGTTTCAGCAAAGAAGACTTCTGAAAGGGGATTTGAATTTTTGCCAAGAAGAAGTGTGGGGAGGAAAAAACTTTGGCTCAAAATATTTTGATTACATAATTCTTTTAGTGAAATCACCATAAGCTCTCAATTTAGTAGTATTAATAAGAATGCCAGATAATATTAAATAAATGACATTAATAATAATACAAGATAAGTGCAGCATATTTGCCAAGTTCTAAGTACTATCCTAGGTGTTTTACCCATAATATCTCATAGATATTATTACCCATAATAATAAAGCCTTATTATTATTTTTTCCATGATAATATGTATGTTATTTATCTAAAACATCTCATAGACATCTTTTCTTTACAGAAACGAATCCTTCATGCATTTTCTTGTTACAGCTTTTACTTATGCTCAGGGAAAGAGATTTCAGTATATTCATAAAAGTCAACTTTATTATTATTATCACCAGTGAGTTAAGAAATAATTATGTTAGTAACCAATACCTTTGAATTTTAAATTATACCAAAAAATAACTTTTGAAAAATTGTTTATCTTGAAATAATTCTAGGTTCACAGGAAGCTGCAAAAATAGCTCAGAGAGGTCCCGGTTACGCCTCAGTTTTTCCCAGTGGTTACCAATGGTTACTACATAACCGTAGTGTAATATTGAAACCAGGAAACAGAAGTTGAAACAATGTAGGTGCCATTTTATTGGGAGAGTTTAAGTTTTCATTTCTCTGTAACGAACGCTTGGGAGTGTGATTGCTGGGTTGTATGCTAAGTGTATGTTTTTTAAGAAACTGCCAAACTCTTTTCTGGCGTGGCTGTCCCATTTTACATTCTCTGGCAATTTATGAGAGATCCAAGGCCTCCACATTCTAACCAGCGTTTGGTACTGTCCCTATTTTTTATTTTAGCTGTTCTACTATGTGTGTGTAACTCTTCATGATCTTAATTTGCATTTTATTAATGGCTGATCATGGTATCTTTTCATGTGTTTATTTGCCTTCTGTGTATCCTCTTTGGTGAAGTGTCTTCCATGTCTTTATCCATTTTCTAATTGGATTGTTTGCTTTTTTACTGTTGAGGTTTGAGAGTCCTTTATATTTTCCAGATACAAGTCCTTTGTCAAATATGTGGGTTGCAAATATTTTTCTCAGTCTAGAGCTAGTCTTTTTATCCTTTTAGGATCACCTTCCACAGAGCAAACGTTTTTAATTTCCATGAAGTCTATTTTCTTGACTTTATTTCTTTTATGGATCATGCTTTTGGTGTGACATCTAAAAACTGGTCTCCAAACCTCAGGTCCCGCCAAAATAACTTTTACTGGATTTAAAACACTGTGGAAATCTGTAATGCCTGATAATTAATCACTAAATCGAATAGTAATGAATGCTGAAACGTGGACATTGCATCAGAGACGGCAGTGTTAAGTGTCAGCACGTAAGTTGGGAGATGCCTTCGTGAACGTGTCTGAGGACCCCACAAGGCTCTCTAGGACGACCTTGGGTTCCCTCCCTTCCCTGCTTCCTTCTCTGCCTCTGAATGAATTGGGAGGTAGCCCCTGTTTCCCAAGGTTACTGTCTGTGACCTGCATCCTTTCTAGAGGAAGGAGGATGTTGCAGACAAGGCTGAGGCAAAAGAAGCTGCTGACTGTCAGTCCAAGGCTCAGTCGAGCTCCCTAAACAAGGCAAAGACTCCATGCCTGCTGCTCGGCTCCCTGGGGGCACCAGCCACACGGGAAGCGTAAGCAACACACATGGCCGTGGCCACAGCACTGGAGAGAGCATCTTCTGTCATCCCAGGAGGGCCAGGCTCTGCTGATGTGGGGGTCAGGAAGGTGAACCCTGCAACACGCATCCTACCGTAGGCTGAGGAGAAGACGAAACAGATCTAGAGGAAGACAGGGGAAGGAAGGAGAGCCCTGTGGATCTGCCAGGATGCTCAAGAGCCCAGCTGTGCTAAGGAACAAGTGGGAAAGGCCGAGAAAGGTACAAGAAAGGAAGAAGCGAAAAGGAGAGAATGGAAGCAACGTTGGCATACGTCCAAGACAAGGGCACGACAGTGGCCTTCTGTGCCTTCCTAGGATCCAATTCCGTGGGGTGGGGTGTGGCTCTAGCAGGGGGGCCCTTCCTGGCCTTGCCTTGCAAAGTTGATCTAACTGTTACAACTCAGCTCAAACCTACCTCTTCTGTGTGTCTTCCTCTCTAGTTCCCCATGATCTTTATCCACCCCCACAAAATTCCGTTATAGCTGTCAGTATGTGCCACTTAAGTTTTCTTTACAGATCTGATATGTGGCATTTTATGTTATTTTCATCACCACGGTTAGGTTAAATTATGTGTTGTCCCAATAGAGGGTCCATATCCCCCCTTTTAACTTCGTACAAAGCACGTGGCAGTAGTATGCTTGTTGCAAGGATCACCTTAATGACTCTCAAAGCCTTTGAGCACGGCCCTTCCAGACATAAAAGGTTATGGCAGTTCTATGACAAGGAAAAGGTTCTATGTCCCTGAGGACCCCACAAGGCTCTCCAGGACACATGCCCTCCCTGCAGGTGACATGCAGAACTAGAGACACAACCTGCAATTTCTGCTTCTCTGAACATCTCTTCCATAGCGAGCATTCATACGCTTAATTTTTGTGGAGGTGCATTCTCACTGATTTCTTCGTTGAGCCATAGTTCATACAAAGCAGGGAGACATTCTGTCCCAACACTATGGTCCTGTGATGTGTGGATTGAAACAGACCTAATCACAGAGGCAGACACGCCCCATTGCCATAGCCTTCAAGACACAGCATCAAACAAGAGGAAATGTGGTCCACGGGCTTTCAATGGCTATTACCCCACTCCTCAGCTAGGGCTTACTTTGCAGTGATATAGGGTGGGCAACTCTGGCAGCTAGAATTAATTAAGAACTGTATGGGGGGCTTCCCTGGTGGCGCAGTGGTTGAGAATCTGCCTGCCAATGCAGGGGACACGGGTTCGAGCCCTGGTCTGGGAAGGTCCCACATGCCGCAGAGCAACTAGGCCCGTGAGCCACGGCTACTGAGCCTGTGCGTCTGGAGCCTGTGCTCCGCAACAAGAGAGGCCACGACAGTGAGAGGCCCGCGCACTGCGATGGAGAGCGGCCCCCACTCACCACAACTAGAGAAAGCCCTCGCATAGAAACGAAGACCCAACACAGCCAAAAATAAATAAATAAATAAATTTAAAAAATACAATTTGCTAAAAAAAAGAGGAATTAAAAAAAAAAAAGAACTGTATGGGGATGCTTAAGAGCCAGCAGCAATCTGCAGAGTCCTGGAAGTTAATTACGGGTCAGAAAAGGGTCTTGCTGCTTTCTCCAGCTCTGCGTGCTATGTGGGGCCTCTGAGTTATGAAGTCTTACACGTACACTGATGTTTCCATTTCATAGTCCTGGCACTAGATGATGACCTCAAGAGAGGGCATTACTGCATGGTCATCCTTTCAAAATGCTCACATTGAGATCATCCTTGACAGATGAGAGCATTTTCCAGGATACATGATCTTGGAAAAGGGGATTTCATAACCTTCCTAACGAGCTTGTCTATTTAGACATGCTTTCAAAGGAGCAGTTACAAAACCACTTTGGAAAAGAAGTAAATGGACATGGATGGACGTGGAGATGATCATACTAAGGGAAGTAAGTCAGGCAGAGAAAGACAAATATCACATAATATCACTTAATTGTGGAATCTAAAAAAAAAAAAAACAACACAAATGAACTTATTTATAAGACAGAAACAGACTTACAGACCTAGAAAACAACTTTATGGTTACCAAAGGGGAAAGGCGGGGGGAGAGATAAATTAGGAGTTTGCGACTAAGATTTACATACTACTATATATAAAATAGATAACCAACAAGGACCTACTGTATAGCACAGGGAACATACTCAATATCTGGTAATAACCTATAGTGGAAAAAGAATATATATATATATATATATAAGTGTATATACATATATATGTACATATAACTGAATCACTTTGCTGTACACCTGAAACTAACACACCATTGTAAACCAATTTTAAAAAAAGAAGTAAACAGTGCATGTTATCTACAGAAATACATCTCTGGGTGGAAAACCAGGGCAAGAAAAAGAGTGACCACTTCAATACGTAGGAGAGTTTGGGGTTACTCAGGACGTGCCGAAGCCAGCAACACTGGCGAGCCCACTTCTTACTTCTGTACCCATCCACCTGAGGGTTACACTCAGAGTTCATGAGGATGCTGTGGGCCATGGCTCCGTTCTTATCGTCAGCAGCTACACATGACTTTGCATGTACCCAAGAACTTCAGGTGAAATTATAAGCAATTACATTTCCACCAAAATGTATAATGTGATCAGGTGTTTCATTTATTTATTTTTTCATTTGCCTCTGCTCTCACTGTCTCCTGCAGCAAATCTCTCAATCAGAAGTGAAGGTGGAGGTTTAATGACATTATGTATAATTTAGTTTTCTGCAATGGGTCTCCTCACTTTCTGTTCTGCAGAAGCTTAGGAGAGCATGGCAGTTTATCAGACTTACAAGGACACCGAAGATATATATTTCAGCTCTACCTTTTTGTCCTATGACTTCTTTCACTAGAACCGTGTCCTCGAGTTAAATTAGCTGCTGTAAAATATTACAAATATTCAGCCTAGAAGACAGCCGATGTTTTTGTTTTTTGCATTGCTCCCCAAATAAGAACTTTTAGGAAGCTCTGACTGCTATATAAATACTATGTTTACAAAGACTCCAGACCTTTCCTTTTCATTAGAGATTGATTTAGGTGGTTTCTTGGATTACGTAGTGGGTATGTACTGAGATGCATATAGGAGGTTGGCCAAAAAAGAACTAAAGAAGGAGTGTGTGCCACCCATTCAGAACATCATAATGAAACATTACATATTGAGAAACCAAAATCCTACTGTGCAGACATGCTTATGGTTTTCCATAGTTTTTTTCCCTATCCTACTTTTTTTTCCTACTAATGTGAAGTTACAGGCACAAAAATTATATTGCCTTTTCCACTTAAATCACTGTTACCTGAAGATTCACTTACTGTGCTAGAGGCAGAAACTATTTTAAAAGCTGTAGCACTTCTGGCAGCCTACCTACGATATTCCGTGGACCACTTCCCAGCTCATCACGCCATGAGAACTTTAAACACACAAAGCCACACATTCAAAACCCCCCCCACCACACACAAAACAGCATGCTTTTAAAAATCCTGGGGGCTTCCCTGGTGGCGCAGTGGTTGAGAATCCGCCTGCCGATGCAGGGTA
>NC_041232.1:28456018-28459946 GCF_002837175.3 Physeter macrocephalus
AGATCCCACATGCCGCGGAGCGGCTGGGCCCGTGAGCCATGGCCGCTGAGCCTGCGCGTCCGGAGCCTGTGCTCCGCAACGGGAGAGGCCACAACGGCGAGAGGCCCGCATACCGCAAAAAAAAAAAAAAAAAAAAATCCTGGTCACTTTAAGCTTTGCCTTTACCCTGGAGGATTTTACTTAGTTAGATTTGAAAGTTGTATAATTGGAAGACTGACTTTTGAAATACATTTATTTCTACATATGGAACATCGACAAAATCATTTCGATGTCTCTTTTCCAATGTTCCTTTACTCTATCACACCTATTGCACTTACTGGGAAAAAATATTACAATGTTTAAGTGCAATATGAAATCCCGTGGGTGGCCAGGGCCAAAGGACAAACGCCCTGGCTCTCTTTAGCCTCCTTCCTCTGGCCCCTTGAGTATTAATTGGAGCAAATCTACACTTACATCTAACTCTTAACACCTTCAAATAAAGTGAAAATCGTACACATGGAATGAATAAAACAAGGTCAGTTTACAAGATGAAAGTTCAACATCAACACCATATAGTCATGTAGTCAGTAAACTTAATTTCCAACATTTCTACCGTTTCTTTATATTTTGGAAATTGTGACCTGCCATTCATCCCAAAGAGTAGAAAGTTGTCAAGCTTTCTGGGTGTCTGACGTACATAGGATCCCTGTTCCAACTGCCTGATCTTTCCTACCTCTTCACATCTTAAGGGTCAAAGTGTGGGGGAAATAGGGAGGGAGACCCTGACTCCCTGTTGTGTCCAGAAGGTGCAGCTGTCTGGGTTCATATCCAGCACCTGCGTGAGCTTTGTGACATGGGTAAAAGATGAACCTCCCTAAGCCTCAGTTTCCTCCTGTCCAGAGTGGGAGGGTGTGGTGAGGCTTAAATCAGACAATGTGTGGAAGGGCTTCGCCCAGTGTGGCCCCTGGCTGATGCTCAACCAGTGTTAGTTGCTATTTCGACAAGAAGGTTGATTATTCCAACCTCCACCATGAGGACGCCCGCTACCTGGTTCTAATAATTTTCAAAACCATGAAATTATAATGATTGGTTGTCAAACTTGGGCACCACTGGTCTGTGTTGACACATCATCAGACAGTCCTGTAAAAGGTTCCTTGCCCCAGACAACCACCCTGCCTACTAGGGGCTGAGCATAGTGCTGGGCAGTGCGGAGACCACACCAAAGAGCAGATGGCCTCGCCCTCCGAGGAGGTACAATCCAGTGGTCACAGTCACGACACAGCAGAGGGTAACAGCGGTATGTAAAGAGAGGGTGAATTACGTGGCGCAGACCCTCACGTGCGGTAAAGGTTTGGAGAAATCAGGTAGGGCTTGATGGGTGGGTGGGGAAGCTTCATGGAGACTGGGCTCCAAGCACAGGCAAGCGACGCCTGCAACAAAGACAGAGGCGTGGCAATGAGGGAGGAGATGCTCTGCCCCAACTGAGGCATCTTTACCACAGAGAAAAGGCTACAGGGAGGCGTGGGCTGAAGCTCGCCATTGGGAGTCACAACCACCCAGTGCTTTAGACACTGGGGGTTCCAAGCACAGGGGAGTGAATAATATTTCAACGTGACACAGGAGATTGAAGCCTGGTGGTGATCTAATAACTGATTCCATCAGAGATGGTGGCTCAAAGCTCTGGCAGTGAGCCAAGAATGGAGGGGCCCAGTTCCAGAACACAGGTAAAAGGTCTATTTGCATATTTATGCATATACATGGATGCACACACAGAATATCATTCCCACAGCAGTCCTATGGGGAGACATTAACCCCTTCTTCTAAATGAGGGATTAGAGGTTTTGAGACGCACCAGAAGGGGGCACCCAGAGCAGAGTGTGCCCTTGTATCGGCAGCACAAGGAGGACGCCGGGACTTTTTTTTTTTTTTAAATGGGTGTGTCTTCACTACTATATTTAAAATAGATAACCAGCAAGGACCTAGTGTATAGCATGGGGAACTCTGCTCAGTATTATGTAATAACCTAAATGGGAAAAGAATTTGAAAAAGAATAGATACTTGTACATGTATATGACTGAATCACTTTGCTGCAAGCCTGAAACTAACACAACATTGTCAATCAACTATACTCCAATATAAAATAAAAATTTAAAAAATGGTGTGTCTTATATTTAGCAACCAGCACAGCAAAGCTGGCAGAGAGCTGGATGACACGGGGCCTGAACAGACGTAACAGGGGCCTCATTTGAAATGTCTTGAGATGTTTAGACTTTCTGCCCTTATTCATGCCTCATCTAAGTGGCCAACAATTCCTTTACTTACCTGCTCTCCTATTTGCTTTTCTGCAAAGGTCCGAACACAGGAGAGTCTCTTGGAGGCATTAAAGTCTTTCCTTTTTCATTATTAGCCTCCTCATAAACCAAATGGACGCATCTGAAAGCGGATGCTGTGACTCTTATCATCCATTTAATCATGATTTTAAAATCTAGTCCTAATTTTTAGAGCATCACTTTCTCACAGAACACACCACTGCAGGTTGCAGAAGAAACACATTTTCCACAGTGACTTTGGTTGAAGGAGAATCATATGTTCCGTAAATTAAGGAGAGACCCCGCTAGTGGTCCTTCAACACATGATTCCGGAATGGCATCTGATGTCAATCAAAATCCCAATGAGCTCTGCCTTGATTAATTATGTATGCCGGCTCTTGACAATGACACTGCACGACAGAGAACTCTGACTCCTGCCCATCCTTGCTCAAAGTTTTCAAACTTTGCCCAGCAGTGGTGCACAGGCTCTTCCCTGAAGGCTCTGAATGTCTAACAGTACTTCTGAGGGTCTTTGTGGGAAAAAGTGTTTACAGGTTTAATTATGGAACAAATGCTCAAAGGTATGTCATTCTGAAAAATGGTCTTCCAAGAGCAATGCCAGCCCAGTTCAAGCACTGATTAAATTATTTGACATAATTGCTAGTTCGCAAGAATCGTGACAGCCACTACTCAATTTTTGGGGGAAAACTATTGGGGAGAGTCACATGGGAAAAGCATTGGAAAAGCAGTTATGAAGAATCATTTATTTTATGGGAACGCGGATGTCAGATACTGGCATTTTAAAAATAAAAAAAAAGCAGTAAAGTTACCTGACCAAGGCAGTAATCATGGCTAGAACTCAAACTCATAAATTAAAAATTTTTATTTAGTGCAAAAGAGATCAAATGCCATGTTCTGCAACGCACCCTATGCTCTTTAAAATGGTTAAGAGGTCAGTGGCGTTAATGAGATCTGTGACAGGCTATAAACAAAAAGTTGACAAGAAAATTGGACATCGAGATCCTAAGCAAAACATACACCATTGAAGACTCTATGAAAGATTTACTCCCCACCAACAAGGCGTGGAGCAGCATGACAATGTGCACCGCGCACCAGCTCCGCCCACCAGCACCGCCCACCAGCGCCGCCCACCAGCGCCACTCAATGCTCCGGTCAGTGGGAGCCCTGCAGACAGTCAGAACTAACACACAGAGGAGTTTCAAAAGGGCCAGGGAAAATGGGCAGACGACAAGGGGCTTCTCAGCAAAGTACTTTTCTATCCGTTTTAAATTGTTTATCCAGGTCCATTTTCTCCTCTTTCCTGCTCACCAGACTTACAGTACAGGCTGGATTGTCTCTAAATATAGGCAGCCTTGAACTGCACATACAACTTATAAAATGACCCACCCAGACCAACTGTCACCACTGTACCTGCTGATTTCCCCTGCACCTCTGACAACTGAGGAGATATTTTCACCAGGATGATCTTGTTTAAAAATTAGTACTTTTACAACCTAAAAGCTCATTAACAGATGAATGGATAAAGAAGGTGTGCTCCATACATACAATGGAATACTACTCAGCCATAAAAAAGAATGAAATAATGCCATTTGCAGCAACATGGATGGACCTAGAGATTA
>NC_041232.1:28460444-28496741 GCF_002837175.3 Physeter macrocephalus
TACATACAATGGAATACTACTCAGCCATAAAAAAGAATGAAATAATGCCATTTGCAGCAACATGGATGGACCTAGAGATTATCCTACTAAACGAAGTAAGTCAGAAAGAGAAGGACAAATACCATATGATATCACTTCTATGTGGAATCTAAAATATAACATACATGAACTTATCCATGAAATAGAAATAGACTCACAGACATAGAGAACAGACTTGTGGTTGCCAAGTGGGGGGAACAGGGGAGGGATGGACTGGGAGTTTGGGATGCGCAGATGCAAACTAGCACATATAGAATGGATAAACAACAGGGTCCTACTGTATAGCTCAGGGAACTATATTCAATATCCTGAGATAAACCATAATGGAAAAGAATATGGAAAAGAATATATATATATATATATAAAACTGAATCACTTTGCTGTACAGTAGAAACTAACACAACATTGTAAATCACCTAGACTTCCACAAAATAAATTAAAAGAAGAAGAAAACACCAAAAAAATAAATTAGAGCTTTTATACACAGCTCCGAAGGCCCAGCGGTGGAAGGAAGAGAGGAAGGAACAAAGCTGCGATGGGAGATGTGTGTGCTGGGCTCACGTCCAGGCTGCAGGCAGTGATGAGAAAGAAGAGGGGTGGCGAGCCCAGGGAAGCAGGAACAAGAGGTGACAAAGCACAGGGAGCGGGACATACTATCCCATCTTCCAAAAGCACTGTGATTCAGAGGGACATCGGGGCTCACGTGAATGATGAGGACCAGAGAGATCCCCGTATGAAAGGGAAATCAGACAGGGATGCTCAGTCCACCTACATGTACATCCTGTGTGCAAAGGCGATGAGCAGAACTGGGGGGTCTGCAATCAGAGGGGAGAAACACAAGTGGCTACAGCAGAAAGGATCTCTGGTAATGGGAAGGTGGTGGCTGAGAGTGACGATTGCCATCAGTAACGGATGCCATCAGTAATCAACAGCAAAGGAGGGCAGAGGCCCCACTGCACGGGAAGCACGCCACCATGGTTATTAGCCTGCAACCCTGCAGCCACTGGAACTACATGACGACCAGGTTGAAAACATGGTTTTAGGATGTAAGAAAGATATGTGGTCTTTGGTTGGCGCCTAATTACTCCTGGAGGAGAAAACAAAAAGAGATGGTCTTAAGAACGACAACCAAGATTTACTTATCTTTTTAATCCTAAGGTCTAGCTTTGAGAGTCCTCAGTAACATCTGCTGAATGCATGAATGAGCAAATTAAAGAAATACCACCTTGTAGATGCTACAAATCCCAGGGAATCTTTGTTCTCAGAGAATCTCCTTATCATGAGCTATTTATAGGGGAGGAAAGATATCTGAGAGGAGAAGGTTAAGCAATTAATTATAGATTTTAAAATATGCATGCTAACATTTCTATAGTGACTAGTAAAAGAAAAAAGTGTATAATTTCCAAATTAGTAGACAAAAATAAAATGAGACAAAAATTTAACTAATTAAAAATAGGCAAGAAGAGGTGGGGTGGGGGGAAGAAGCATAAGAAAAAGTAGAACAAACATAACTCACAAAATAAGGTGGCAGAAATGAATTCAAATAAATCAGTAATCGCAGAAAATTAAAAATACACTAAGTTGTAAATTAGTAGACTTTAAAGGTAAAAGCTGTAAGACTTTTAAAGGTAAAAGCTGAAATAATAAAATCCATGACATATATACACCAATATGTATAAAATGGATAACTAATAAGAACATGCTGTATAAAAAAAAAATAAAATGCAAAAATTCAGAAAAAAAAATCCAGTTATATGCTGTTTACAAGAGACACAACTAAAATAGAGAGATTGAAAATATATCCAGGAAAATACTAATTAGAAGGAAACTGGTATAGTTATATTGAAATTAGACAATATAAACTAACGACAATGATATTAGTGCCTCATGATGAAATGTTCAATTCACTTAGGAGAGACAATTCTAAACTTATATTTACTTAATAACTTATCTTCAAAATATATGACTTCTTTTAACCTCTTTCAGTAATAGATCAGACAGACAAAAAGCTAGTAAGTATACAGAAAATTTGAACAGCAAACTTTTTTTTTTTTTTTTTTTTTTTTTTTTGCGGTACGCAGGCCTCTCTCCCGTTGCGGAGCACAGGCTTCAGACGCGCAGGCTCAGCGGCCATGGCTCACGGGCCCAGCTGCTCCGCGGCATGTGGGATCTTCCCCGACCGGGGCACGAACCCGTGTCCCCTGCATCGGCAGGCGGACTCTCAACCACTGCGCCACCAGGGAAGCCCTGAACAGCAAATTTTTTAAAAACTGTGGTCTAAAGAATACACAGAACTTGGCACTCAACATTGTTGTTGAGAATACATAAAATATTTAAGAAAATTGACCATGTGGATGGCTCTAAATAATGTCCACAAATTTCAATGAATTTTCTCCAATCAGCATACATTTAAGTTAGAAATCATTAATAAAAAGACAACCAAAAAAATCTCCCATGCACTGAGAAATAAAACACACACATTCATGCACTCACATGCTCTAAATAATGCATGGGTCAAAGAAGTAATGAAAATTTAAAAATACTTAAGGATAAGAGTACTCGACTGTTACTTAGAGGGAAAATTAATAAATAAATGCTTCTACTAGAAAAAAGAAAGACTGAAAATTAATGTGTTCAGCATCTTGTTTAAAAATAAGAACAGAATAAACTCAAAGAAAGTAGAAGGAAAAAAGATCAGGAATATCAGAAATTTAAAACATGCAATATGAAAGATCCACAAGGTCAAAGGTTATCTCTTTGAAACAACTAATAAAACCAACAAAATGTTGGCAAGAATAGTCAAGAAAGAAGAAGGAGAAAAGGCACAAATAAATACTATTAATGATGATAAAGGACAGATAAGAAGAAAATATGAACAAATGTATACCCTTGAGTAAATTAGACAAAATTCACAATTTCTATAAAGATATTCACTATAAAATTAACTCAAGAAAAACTAGAAATCCAGAATAGTCTTATAACTATTGAAAAATTCAGTAATTAAAAATTTTACCATGAGGAAAATGCCAGACCTAGCCAGTTTTGTAGGTGAGTTCTAAAGATAATTTGCAGTAGAAACTAACACAACATTGTAAAGCAATTATACTCCAATTAAAAAATAAAAAGGTCACATCTAAAAAAAAATAAAGATAACTTGAATCTCACATGATCTCTTTTAAGGGAACAGAAAGAACACAGAATGCTATCTAATTCATTTTAAAAAGCAGATATATTTTTCATTCTAAAATGAGAAAATAAAAATACAAGAAGGATCATTAAGAGACTAGTAACTCATGGACATAGATGTAAAAATCATTAGTGAACAGCCTTCAGCAATATTTAAAACATATCATGACCAAGTTAGGTTTATCCTAGGAATGAAGGGTTGGTTCAAAATTAGAATATTAACTACCTTAATTAACCCACCACACTAACATGTTAAAAAAGAGAAATAAAATAATTATTTTGTATAACAATAAATGCTAAAAAAGAATTCTATCAAATTCAATATTTATCTATGGTAAACAGTATTAATAAACCAGAAATGGAAGGGAATATCCTTAAACTAATTATGACTAATTATTAATCATTAAAAGCCTTTTCTCTGAAAATCAGGACCAAGACAATGATGCTTGCCAACCTAAGTTTTATTCAGTGTTGTACTGGAGGTTCTAGTGAGCTTTATAAATAAGAAAAAATAAATGTATAAGGATTAAGAAGAAACAAAACTGTCAGTAGTGAAAGTTGACATGATTTCTCCATGGAAAACTCCAGAATAATCTGCAGAGAAATGAATGAAATAAAGATTGCTGAGAAATGTTTCTGGACAAAGGAGCAATACACAAATATACATACATACACACATACGTATACACACATATACTTATCTACCTGTATCTCTCTATATTTATACATGTACTCTATATACTTGCAATAAAAAGAAAATGTAACTTTAAAAGATACTATTACCTTAACAAATAAGTACACATAACTAAAAGATGTACAAGATTTCATGGAGAACATTTTGAAACTCTGCTGAGAAATATAAAAGAAGATCCAAATAAATAGAGGCATAAACCATACTAAGACATGAAGATCCAATGTTGCCAAGAAGTCAATTTTCCCGAACTTTAGAAGTAGATCCCATGCAGTTCCAAACAAAATTACAGAGTTTTTCACGAAGCTGACTGTATAAAATGTCAGCTTCATGAAATGTCCATTTTTCATGGACAAGGTGATTCTAAAATGATGCCAGCACAAAGCTTAAGGACAGCCAATACATTTTTAAAGAAGGACAAAGCAAGCATAGAAGAGGTCGTACAAGTCAGTAGGAGACATTAACACCCTAGTAAAAAAACAGGCAAAGCTTATGAACAGTTCACAAAAGAAAATTTTCACGTGGCTGGTGAACATATAAAGACATGTCCAGTTTCAAATGGAGCAATAATGAGATACTCTTTTTCCACCTATCGAACTGGCAAGGATGATAAAAAAAATAAAGACTAATGCTTATTTGAGCGCTGGTATGTTGAGGTAAGCATTCTCACGGAAAGTGCTAACGGCGTGTGTGAACTGGTTCAATTTTTCTGGAAAGCAAGCTTTCAACATAACAGGTTCATAAAGAAACTTAAGCATTTTATATACTTTGAAGCATTAATTCCACCTCTTGAAATCTATCTATAGAAAATAATGGAGGTAAATCCAAAGAATTACTCATAGCAGTGTTCATGGCAAAGACAAACAAGGTATGAAACGATTTATATAAAGATTCTAATGCATTAAAATATTGGATAGAAACTTACTGAAAACTGAGAGTAGGTTTATGGGTGATTTTTATTGTCTTTTTTTTTTTCTTTACACTTTTCTTAAAATTTCAAATTTCTTTCAAAATATTCTTTTTAAAAAAACACGATAAAATCAGGACTTGGGAACCTTTAAAAACATATTTTGTTACTCTGCATCCTTACAAGTGGTTTTCATCATTAAAATAGAGAAAAAAATAAAAGCAAGCATTCTGTTTAGGCAGATAAATTATGTTAATTGGATTTATAGTATATTCTCTTCATGTTTCAAGAAGTAAGCTTAAAATACACTTAGTAATCAGCCAAGTAAAATATTTTGGCCATAAAATTGGCAAAGAACTCAAATGCATAATTACCTAAAGCACATAAATACAATACATATAAAAACATATGCTAGATGTTTATAATTACACTGAATGCATTATAATTATTCAGTATCTCCTGCATAATTTCCCTGAAGTAAACAGATGAAAGGTTTTCCACGTGTCCCTAAAGGGCAACAATGGAAGATAAAGGGAGTGAAGAAGTTTTAAAAAATTTCGAAGATGCTGAATAATAGGTGAAGCCCATTGAGGATTTAAAGCTACTTTTCTTTCAGAAGAAGTTGGAAAAGTCAGCATGTTCTCTTTCTTTTCAGAGACAGGACAGGTCAAAAAGGCTATGGCCTCTGATTCAATATTATTTTGGTCTGAAGACCAAAGACATGTAAGACATGTAACAATAATGTGGATTTATATAATATAAAATGTGAAAGAAATTAATTCCAAACTTTTAATCCATATATTTCCTTATTATTTACGATCCTTACAAACGGGGACAGTGGGGATTAGAGATGGAATGGAATTCTGATCACAAACACCTTTCAGACACAGTGAGGACATTATACAAAAATGTACTAATGTCACTAGTGCACTCTCTCCGCTTGGCCTTCCCAGTGTTTTTGGAGATGAGGTGGGAGTTAGAAGTGCGAGTGGGAAGGGGTTGAAACAGGGAAAAGAGAGGAGGAAAAAAGAGGAAGGGCACATCAGGACAGAAACTCCCTCGTTCAGAAATGCTGAATAAACTCAAAACTGGCAAGAGGGGGCCAGAGAACTGCCCGCGGGTCCCAAGTGACGGCCCTCTACACACCAGTGACCGCCAGGCTTCAGTTCTCAGGCAGCTGGTCAGGGCTGCCCACTGGAGAACATTCCATCCATGGAGATACATCAACCCAAAAAACATCCCATCCATGGAGAAGCATGAGCCAAAAAACATCCCATCCATGGAGATGTGTCAACCACACTGGGAGTCCAACATCACCAAGGTGATGGCTCGACTAACGATACAGAGACTCTAGGAAGTGCTTGGTCTTTGGAACTGACCCACTTGCTTCAGGGAAGGTGAGTGGTTCGCTCAAGGGTCTGTGGTTAGGGTCTCAGCGAGACTCTTCAGTGATGTGACAGGTCAAAGACTTGGGATCCAGTCTTCTCATGGCCAATCCACTGTCCTTGCTACCTCCCAGCACTGTTCTTTGAAAAAGAATAATTGCCTTTTCAACTGGTTATTTTTTTGCATCATTTAGTCGAAGCTGAGACATGTTATCTTGGTCCTGCCTGGAGGTCAGAGATCCAGTTCACAAGGGTGTTACTGTTGTGTTGAATCACCTTATTGAAAAAAGATGCAGCCTCTTCCAGAATCTCTTCCAGAGAGGACCTCTGAGAAAACCTGCAGCTTTCACACACAACTCACGTCTACATTTCCTCTTCTCCCTCCCTCTACTGGGTCGGCTGGCAGTCGTGCAGCAATCCAGGGAGACAGCCTGTGGGATCTACGCCTCTTAAGAGCGGCAGCTTGATTTTAGCTGATACTTGGTCCTGGTGGGTTTCCGACGAGCCAGACTGGCTGATATTTGCAGAATAATTTCCCTGCATTTCTTGACAAGGAAAAGCCAGAGCAGGAGCAATGCCGGAGTGACCGCGCTCTTGGAGCTGAGATGCTGAGCAAGGTTAAGGGGCAGCATCTGCTGATGCTGAGATGCTGAAACAAACCAGAGTTGGCGCTGTCAGCGGGGCCCCCGGGGCTGGCTCTGTCCTCTGCCAAAGGACAGAACACTTCAAAGCAAATAAAACTGCACAGAGTAAAACAATGCTCCTGCCATGAAATCACAAGTCAAATCAATAAAACCCAAGGTTAACTTCTGTAGGTCTGTGTTTCGTGGTGTTCCATGAAGAAGTTATGTGGTGTAGTGGAAAAGAACGTGGTCTTTGGAGTCAACAGATTATGGAGTTAAATCCCACCACTCCAAAGTGGGAGGACCTTGGGCAAATGACTTACATTCTGAGTCACTCCCTCATCTGTAAAATGGGTATGATAACAGTGTAAGAGCATTGTGGTTAGAAATATCTACGTGCCTCTCTCTATCTGTGTGTGTATCTTTGTAGAGTGCTACCACATTAGGGTTAGGGGGTAGACCAACGTAGGTCTAACCATCAACACCATCATCATCATTCTAGGAACCAAGCAAGATTTCATGAAAAGTCCACCCCTCAAAACCTTGCTCCCCCTGAAAATACGTCCATAATAACACAAATTACCTTTATGAGCTTTGAATCTGTGTATGATGACATACAGTTTCTCTCTTGCAATAGTCCTGTTTGAAATGCATTGAAGTCACTAGATATTTCTACATTATTTCTATTAGGAATTAAAAAAGAAATGAAAGCAAATATGGAATAAAAATATTTACCCTAATTTTTTAAAACATATGGTTGGCATTCAGTGAGTAAAAATGATCAGATGGAACCATGACATTCTTCCTTTTTTTTTTTTTTTTTGCGGTACGCGGGCCTCTCACTGTTGTGGCCTCTCCCGTTGCGGAGCACAGGCTCCGGACGCGCAGGCTCAGCGGCCATGGCTCACGGGCCCAGCCGCTCCACGGCATGTGGGATCTTCCCGGTCCGGGGCACGAACCCGTATCCCCTGCATCGGCAGGCTGACTCTCAACCACTGCGCCACCAGGGAAGCCCCATTCTTCCCATTTTTAAGTGACGGGTATTGGTAAGGTTCAAGTTGCCCAGCACAGTTTTTCCTGGTTGGACATTGCTAATCCACTGGCTCCTACGTGATGATGTGTACCATTCTGAGTGTCTATTTGTAATAGTTCTATCCATCTTTAATTTCATTTCCCCTTCTAGGGGTGTATGTGTTGAAATACACAGAAATCAATTCAACAAATGTAAAGTAACATATTTAGCAGTGTTTCTCAAATATCTATTGGATAATCAATTAATATACACTTTACCATATTATCAGTTAGTACATTGCCCTCGGTATTATTATCGCCCACGGTGTTATTCTAACGCAGAGCTATGAGACCGTGGACGGCCTGGTGTCTGGTAACATCCATGTTGGGTCTGAAGGGAGCTGGCAGGTGAAGGAGGAGCTGGGAGTCACTCGAGGCAGAAACCACGACGTGGAGCACAGCCCAGAGATGCGAGGTGCTGAGGGTGTGAAAGGTGGCAGGGGGTGGGTTCAGAGGAGCTGGGCCCTGAGGCACGTGGCGGGAAGCTTCTGTGGTTACAGTGACAGCCTGGAACAGGCCCAGGGCCGCGTCCCAGAGGACTGAGCACTCTCTGCTAAGGAGGGGCCTCATTTTGCAAAGAATCCGGAGCAGATGTTTTAGCGTCACATGTGATAACATCTGTGTTTCCCAAAGAAAACTGGTTGCAGAGTGGAGGGCAGATGTGAAGGGGGAGAGTAAATGTCGAGAGATGAGGTCGGGGAGAGTTACAAGGGGGTGGGCAAGAGATGAGGGCTGCCGGTGGGCTGGGAGAGGAAGGGATGGAATTGGAAACGGCGGGAGGGGAGGCGGGTAGGACTTGGGAGGTGCTGAGGGCAGGTCGGGGGGAGGGGCAATACCACTGTGCTGAAGCCAGCTGGACCAGGTTAGCAGGCGGTGACAGCATCCAGCTGATACCAGATACACACGAGGTCGGCAGGTGTGGGATACAGGCAGCCCGACAGTCCCTCTGGGCCGGGTCCTGTGACTGATGGCATCCGACACTAAAAGCATGTTAACAAGTGGGGAAAGCGCCTAACTCCTCCCGGGGGAGATAAAGACAGTTCTAATGACCAGCTTCAAAATGGAAACCAGACTGTGAAACAGAACTACTCCAAACAAACTGGAAAAGGTCTACCACCATGAACTAAAATCAGAGGGAGGAACAGAGAGTCGTGGGAAATAACAATTTTTAACTAAATTTTCCGAAGTTTTCTGAGTCCAGGATATTATCAGGGGTGTGGGCAAAAGGAAACTGGATTAAAAAAATCAGCTAACACATAAGAGGTCCTGAAAGCAAGCATGACAAAATGGAGCACGCGACAAATAAAACAGACACTTTTATATTCGTAGTTTAGTGAAAAATCTACCGAGTATTCACAGTAAAAAATCAACCGTCTCTGTTGCGTTATTTAAAATACGCAGAGATTTTCATCTACTAAGAAAGTATTCATAAACACATACACTTGATTTGCCCCAAACAGCTTGAAGCAGCCTCAAAATTTCACATAGAAGTTTTTATCATTTTCTCATGGACCTGGCTCAGCATCACCGTAATAGTTAAAGGAAAAAAAAATGTCAAAACTTACGTGGCTGCGGCAGCCACTGGAGGCGCAGCTGTTGTGATTCTTAATGTATTTGCAGAGCTTGCCAAGGCTCCCCCATGTCCCCATCCTTGGCTTTCAATGGTTTTGTTTTGTTTATTTTGTGTCCTGTGGGACAGAAAATAACCTGCACTGATTGTGGCAATTGATGGACTCAGCTGGTGCCTCAGAATATGAAGCGGGAACTGAAAAGCACATCTGAAGAGTGTGCGGGCTGGAGGTGAGCAGAAGGGGGTGCCTCCACGCTGGACCACCCACGAGCACGGGCCAGCTGTGTCGGCAATGGTTCCAGCAGGTAAGAACACAAAGCACCTCTCATTCCACCTGCCTCGGCCTCTGTTTTCAAAACCCAGCAAAGGGGCCGCTGGGCACTATTCTTAGAACTTTTCTAGAGGTACCTGCCCACTAGCCCCGTACCGGGAGGGACCAGGCACAGGGCGCCCTTCTCCCCAGCGGCATTGCCGCGCACCTGGGGATGCTGGCCTGTCTTCCCAGCTCAGGGCCTTGCTGTCTAAGGGCATCTCATCAGGAATTAGAGCTGCAGCCTCCATGCGGAGAAAGTGGTTTTTCAGGGAGTGGTTTTCTCTATTTAGTTTTCACTGGCTTCCCTGAGGTGGGAGGCAAGTAAATTAAACAAACAAACAAAAAACAAACCAAAATGAAACTCAGATTTGGAGGGCAAGTGAGACTTTTTTTCGCTAAGACAATTCCTTCTTAGCTCACCACACTCTGTCAAACACAGACAAAGCCATCAAATATAACATTGTGCTTACATTGAACAAAATCAGCTGTTTTACTTAGAAAACAGGGGGAAGGATGAGAGGGGAAAATATACAATCCATACATTTTAAAAAGATCTACAAGGAGCTACTAGGAGTTAGACATGTTTAAAACAACTCCAGGTTCCTTGGAAAAACGCATAGGTTGTACTTAAGCCTGAAGATCTTGGCATAAAGCCTCCAATTCCCCAATTTAAACTGAGCAAAAAACCAGTCTCCATGTTCAATTATAAAATTAATCATCCGTGTTTGTGCCATAGAGAAACACACAGGATAAAAGTAGGTGGGGTCAGGATAATGCTTTTCTAAATAATTTTAGACATATATGCACACACACATAGTTTTTTGAGAAGTAGCTGCCACGAGTTACTTAGGTTTATACATTTCAGATCTAGTAATTGGAAAATAAATTTTTGTGCCCCAGAGCAATATTAATTATTAGCTAATAAAATAGTACCATCAGTGTTTTTCAGGAGGTCCTATGTGGGAGTAGTTTTAAATTGCTGTCCTTCCTTTATCTTAATTTTACAACGATAGCAACTCACATTCTTTCAGAACTGCACAACTATTTTCCTACTTCAGGTTAATGTTTTTCTGCTTCGATCCCGGAAGACAATTAGGATCAGTTCAAAAATCCAGGACCAAAGAAGACCTTCTGGGGACGACAGAGGGGCAGGAATTCACTCTCCAACTGTGCAGGGTCACCCCTGAGGCTGGGACCCCGTCCGTCCCACTCAGGTAGCGGGCAGCAGCTCCCACATCTAGGGCAGGGCCTACTGGCTCAGGGCAGAGCTGGAGAATCTTCCTTTTCATTCCAGGTGATAAAGGCCCAGGAGTCTGTTGGGGCGGCCGCTCAGGCCTCCGCTGCTTCCTGAGCGCAGCTGTCTCCTTTCTCCACTTCTGGTAAACCCACGGATCTCCTCCAAGGGCTTAGCACAGACTGATCTTTGCTTTTTGGAAGAAAGAACCAGCTCCTCTTCTGTAGCAACGTAAGCAAACTTGCCCTTTCCACTGGGTCTTTCTCCTGAGATCCCCAAACCAGTCTCTGCTGACAACGTGCCATTTTCTGTTCAATTCAGCCTGTTTACTTTTTTTACTGTGATTCATGTCTGAGTTTCTTTTGAATAAAATTATTGCACTTCCCTGGTGAGAGATGCCATATGATGATCTTGTTAGAACAAAAAACAAAAACAAACAAGAAAAATCTGCACTCAGTGCTGCTCTGTCTTATCCCCAGCATGTTTTCCCTCTGGTTTGGACACACTTCTGTCGGCTACTTGAGCGGTAATGAACCCTTCCAGGGTTAAGGCCAGTTTTCAGACATCTCTGTCTTGGGAAAGATAAAGACGAATTTGTTGAAACAGGGTCAACAGAGAAAAAGTCACTATTTCAAAAGTATTTTACAGTCTAAGTGGCTGGTGTTTCCCAACGTACATGGATTGAAGAAAACCGACTGATTGGGCGATTGTGCTGAGTCACAGAGGCAACCTGAGGCTTTCTTGATGGTTTTCCCCCAAGAAATGCTTCCGAATTGAAGTAATTCATCGCTTCAACAAATCTGGAAGCCAAGCACTGCACTCCATTTTTTTGCATGGGGAGAAAGGGATGTAGTTCATACTACTCTTTCCCAGTAAATACATTTTCCATCTCCCCTTTACTTTTTGGGTGTGGATTATTATCTTTCAAGCAGTTCCTGTGTGCCGCATACAACAGCATTTAAAAATTAAGCTGTTTGTATGAACAGATCTCCCTCCAGGTACAGGAATGAGACGCATGAGTTACCTGAATTCTTCTTCTCTTCTCACGGCGGCCAGAATGATGTACAGGCTTCTGGGTAGGACACACGTGGCCCTTCACGACAGCACGCTGACTGCCCACGTTCTCTTGCTTCCGCGTCTACCTGGAATCCCACTCTTTTGCCTTCCCCTGGCCAACTCCAACACATCCTTCAAGGAAAAAGTCATCCTTGCCCAGACTTGCACTCCCAGCCTTCAAAGTACTAACACAAATCTCTCTTGTGAGGTTTCATGAGAGGTGCTACAATCACCCCATGACTGCTTCCTCCTGCAGAGGGAGACTCCTGCTATATGATGGGCAGGACACTTGGTGTCCTCCATGTCCCCAGCACCCAGACGTGTCACATTCACCCCATGTGCTTGGTATTCTCCAGTGAACTAACAAGCACAGCTTAAGGTAAGCTTTTCCCCAAATCCGACCTTGCAAAGACACTCATAGAACCATTGTTTAAAAGATAGTATTCTGTGGTCTGTAGCTATACCATCCCTTAGGACTTTTCTAACTTAGATATGAAAATACTGTTTCAACAATAAAAGTTGACAGCATATACTTTTAAATATTAACTGAGTTTCATATATGCAGTGAGTAGTTTTTAGTATAAGTATGTCCCATGCACTATTTGGGACATACTTATATTAAAGAATTATTCTGTTTATCTGAAGTTCGGGTTTAACTGAGCAAACTGTATTTTATCTGGTAAACTGTAAGAAAGAGAAAAGAATAAGATACAGGGATGTAATATTCAGCACAGGGAATACAGTCAATAATATCATAATAACTTTGACGGGTAATCTATAAAAATATCAAATCACCACGTTGTACACCTGAAACCAATATAGTATTGTAAGTCAACTATACGCCAATATTTTAAAAAAGAAAAAAAATATTTAACTTATTTTCTCAGTTCTCAAACTCTTTGTCCACAGAGTCAAACCTACCTATTTATTTAAGTTACTTTTTAATGGCAAGTTTTGATGATACATGGTAAGTGAACTATCTATCCAGAGTGTGAACACAGGAGAGGTACTGAAATTGTAATTGACACAGTTTCCCTGTAAAGACCACGGGGTGAATGCCCTGCCTTGGATCCTATTATAAATTAGTCCTTTCCTCTTTTATTAGCTAAAGCTGCCACTGAATATCAGATTCAGTTCTAGTACTTATGATGCATTAAATGAGTCAAGCCTCACAATACTCTTATGAGGTTGATACTACAGTTATCCCATTTTACAGATGGGGAAACTGAGGCCCGGGAGGTTAGACAGCTTGGCCCAGGCTGAGCTGGAATATCCACAGTCTGGTACCAGAGCCTCTTCCCAAACCATGGCCTCTTACCATCTGATCCTCGAGCTTCACATGACACCAGGCAGCCACACACTCCTGACTTTTGGTGTGGGTTTGAGGGAAGGTTGCAGACTTCACAGCAAGATTCAAAGAGATGCGTTTGGTTAGAGTTCTAAAAGCCAGATTGGGCTTTAAAACATAACTGCTTAAGGATGTTTCCAGATTCACACTGCAATAAAAATCCCCTGGGATTTTTCTCTAAAGAAAGTAGAGCAGGATAATGGCAGCTGGGGTTTGCCACTGCCCCATTAATCCCCATAAACGTGGCTGTGCCTCCAGGGAAGATGTGGGCATGTAATTCAGCCATGTGCAGGCAAGGATGGCGAGGGAGAGGGAGGACTTTGGGATGTAGGTGAGAAACTGAGCAGGTGTTCCCCTCTCCCTGCGGCCACTCTATAGATTTACCCTTGTGCCAGCATCACTCCTCATGTCCCGTTTACTCTGTCCCCCCATGGTCCTGCCACCCACATCCGCACCCTGCCCCCAGGAGGGGGGCTACTTAATAACCTGAAAATTACTGAGTGCTAGGATTATTCCTAACAGAACTTTCCATCTCATATTTCTCCCAATAGCACGTTCCTATTTGTTCCTGCTTTCCTCTCTGGTATTTGCTCTTTTTTCATTTTTCCCTTCCTTCTTTTAAAAAAAGCTGATAATGATTTTGGCATTGAAAAGTTTTTACTCCCCCCCCCTCCACAGTTTGATTGAGATATACCTGACACATAACATTGTGTAACTTTAGGGTGTATAATGTGATGATTGGATACCTGTATATGTTAGTTTTAAACAGTCGTCTCTGGGGTGTGGAGAAAAGGGAGCCCTCCTATACTGTTGGTATGAATGTTAAGTTGGTGCAGCCACTATGGAAAACAGTATAGAGGTTCCTCAAAAAGCTAAAAATAGAGTTGCCACATGATCCAGCAATCCAACTCCTGGGCAGATATCCAGACAAAACTATAATTCGAAAAGATACATGCACCCCTATGTTCAGAGCAGCATTATTTACAATAGCTAAGACATGGAAACAACCTAAATGTCCATCGACAGATGAATGGATAAAGAAGATGTGGTACATACATACAATGGAATATGACTCAGCCATAAAAAATAATGAAATAATGCTATTTGCAGAAAATG
Organism: Physeter macrocephalus; assembly: GCF_002837175.3. Taxonomy (NCBI): domain Eukaryota; kingdom Metazoa; phylum Chordata; class Mammalia; order Artiodactyla; family Physeteridae; genus Physeter; species Physeter macrocephalus. The sequence continues at coordinate 28,474,984 of NC_041232.1, forward strand.
GATGCAACTAGAGATTATCATACTAAGTGAAGTAAGTCAGGTAGAGAAAGACAAATCATACGATATCACTTATATGTGGAATCTAAAATATGACACAAATGAACGTATCTATGAAACAGAAACAGACTCACGGACATAGAGAACAGACTTGTGATTGCCAAGGGGTAGGGGAGATGGGGGAGGGAAGGATTGGGAGTTTGGGATTAGCAGAGGCAAACTGTTATATATAGAATGGATAAACAACAAGGTCCTACTGTATAGCACAGGGAATTATATTCAATATCCTGTGATAAATCATAATGGAAAAGAATGTGAAAAAATATGAATATATATGTATAACTGAATCACTTTGTTGTACAGCAGAAATTAACAAAACATTGTAAATCAACTATACTTCAATAAAATACATTAAAAAAAGAAAGAGTCTTCTCTGATCCACTGAATAGCTAGCATAGGAAAAAGTGTTTTTTGAACTGTAACTAATACAACATTTTATTGCAGAGTATAACAACTCTTAATCATCAATTATAACACACTTAAGATGAGTATACACTGTTTCAGTTTGCACTTATAAATCATATTTCTTCAGGAGATGTGAATCGGAACTGATTTTCTGCATACTTTCAAATACGCATCATCTATGGTGTGTTATTAGAAGTCCTAAGGTAGGTATTTTAAAATAGTCCATGAAAAATTGGACTCAGGTTATTTTACAAATTGTTAGTTGAGCCTATAACTAATCTCTTTGACATTAACATGTTTAATAAACATTAGAGCAATATCTGCATTCAGAAGACTGGATAGAACTAAAGACATTGTCTCTATTCATTAGGCTTATATTTTCTCAATAATCTAATTTTGTCTTTCATAAGATATTAATGCTTTTGGAAGTCTTGCTCTTAATCTTATTAATTCCTAAGCCAGCCTTTAAAAGTGCAGGAGGAAATATGCAAAGGCAGTCAGTTTCACTGAATTATGAATTAAATCACTAAAGGCAAACCTAAGAATTTCAGGATGGCTAAAATGCAGAACTTCATCTGGAAATATTTTCTGGACTTAAATCAAACCTTTGGGCCCTGGTTTGTGTTTGTTTTCTTGGCTTTGCAGTCTCTTGAACTGCGGTCGTTGGTAATACGTGAGGACACACGTGTCAGCAGAGCAAAGTGTGTCTGTGTATTTGCCTGTGTTGAACAAACACCTGGCCTTCAGAGAAGCAGAGCAGTGGTGGGGCTCTGACTGCTGTAATGAGCCTTGGACAATTAAGCTAAACCCAAGATAATGCAGCATCTGGGGCATAAAACTGAGGCATCACGAGGGCCCCCCAAGGGGAGAAAGAAGCAGAGTTTGAATGTCGAAGGATAGGGAGGTGGTACAAACAGATTTTAAAAATACTCTAATTCCAGACAAGATGTTTTCCAAGTAGGAGCTAGTCAGGTAGATGCAGTACCAGAAACACATTCTTAGATTTAAAAAGCCATGTGGCTTTCTAATCCTATTTTTACTGTAAGCATGCTGCTACTTTATCTTCACCAATGATTGTGAACTAATTTTACTTAATAAGGTAACAGAGAAATCCAAGCCCCTTCCTTCTCCCCCCTCACCACACATATACGCGCACACACACACACACACACACACACACACACACACACACACACACACACACACACATGCACACACACTCAGTGAAGGTGTGCTCTTTTGAACCAGACTCTTCAAATCAATTAATTCTCTTCAGTTCGGGAAAGACTTTCCAACAGAATTAGGCTGAGGACAGAGGCTGTGAAAGGGGTGAGTCCTACATTTATATATGGTGCCAGAGTATATATCGCTGTTCCTGGAAAGGCCCCCAAGGGCTGCCTGCACTGATCCCAGGACAGCGACCTGCTCCCTGGGCTGGCGGTAGGGTGACAGCTGTCACTGCCGTGACACTAGCCGGTCCCCCTACTGCCATCTCATCTCCATGCAAGGCGTTGCTGGTTGGCCTACAACTGTTCTAGCTGGACAGCTTCTTCCTGAGATAACTATCAAAATTATTGGGATCTAACATCAGACTTTATTATAGGAAAAGCCAGGAAAGGTGATGAGGAATGGCGAAGAGAGCCTGGCAGGCCTCTGTTTTCATGCTGTTATCTATGCAGAATAAAGAAAAAGCTGAAGAAGTATTTCTCCTCTTTTCATGTAAGGTAGGACATCCCCCTGGTGGTTAAGTCTCGCCGCTGGATGGAAATGGATCCAGGGATGAAACAGCTGGTCCCTTCCTGGCGGCCTCGTGGGCCCCACCGGCTAGGGGAGATGTCGCACAACCCCCCGCGCCGCGCCCAGGCGGGCGGAGGGGGAGCCCAGGTGCGGGGCGCGTGCTCACCTCGTACTCCTCCTTGAAGCCGTAGCCCTCCGCGCACTTCATCTGCGTGATGTGCTGAAGCAGGTCGGCCACCCGGATGGCAGGGTGCAGCTGCCCCGTCTGGTAGGGCACGTCGGCCGGCTCGCGCTTCTTGTACGTGTGGGGCTGCACCAAGCTGCTGGTGTCACTGGCCATCGTGTGCGTCTCGTCTGGAAAAAGAAGGCCGTGGAAAAAGTGAGGGGAACCAGCGGCTACACCGGGGTCGCCGAGAATCTAAGAAGTGGCTGCTGACATCCCCTCAACCTACGGCTGCCACGATCCCCGTGATGGCTCAGCAAAAAAGAAAAGTTAAGTGTCTAGAGATTTCAGTGGGGTTGGCAATACTAGTAGGGATGCGGCAGGAATCTTTGTTTTTACAAAGCAGTCCAAACGATCTCTTGCTTTCCCAAAGCTAGTTGGTAAGAATCCTTTAGCCTTCGGGGGCTAAAGTTCATCGAAGTTTCAGTCTGAAACTTCATCAAGGCCTGGTGCAAAACCAGTCTTGTGTTCTTCCGAAGATTCGTGAACTAGTTTGTATGATGATGGAAATCAACTCTGTATGAATGTTCTGTGAGCAAAGAAAAAGTGCACAAGATGGGTTGGCTAACAAAGCTAGCGATGAAAATGTGGACATGATACATGAGCTCCAAGATAACTGGGGGGGGGGTGGCGGGAGGTGGGGAGAAAGGAACCTGGCTGGATGAGTCACTTCGCATGCTCCAGGATCAGAAAGCTGGACAGAATACGGTGGGCCAACACAGCACTCATGGGATGATCTACAGGAGCTAACATGCAGGCCAACGCACAGCAGAACCAGCTGGCTTTGTTCTACAGAGAAGACACCCCCTCCCCCATTCCCTCCACACCTTCTCCATGGGGTGGGCGCATGGGGGAACTTACCATTTATAGGCACTTTTAAGAAGATACATATCAGGAGAAAAGAGGAGGAGAAAAAGGAAACAGGGCATAAGCAATAGTACTGCGTGAATAAGTACAGGTAGTTTTTATTTTGTGTTTTAATTTTACAGTTAAGTTTTCTATTCATAGCTGGTCAGAGGGCAAAGCCTCATTTCTCCCATCACCTGAGGATGGAGGTGTTTAATTTAAGCACTCAATAAGAAAAGGAGGTTAAAATAGTATCATAATTGCTTTTCATCCCCCATGAACCAAGTAATGACTAAATAAATCTTAGTTGTACTCCACACATTTTCTCACTTAAATTTCTTGAACAAGTCAACCAAATTGTATTACAAAATTAATGTCAGAATTTGGTCAAATAAGCCTAAAGAGGCTATATTTTAATGGAAGACTCCTAGTGAATTAGATTAATGAACTGCAGAAATTGTAGCTATTAAAAAATGTCTTATGCAGGAAGGTGCTATTAGGTTAAGAGTGCCACATTCTACAGGTTAACTCATTATAATGCTGGATCCCCTCTGCCATTTTACAACTGAGGGGCTGTCTCATCAAAATATAATGAGAAAGTCACTTAAAATGAGAACATTAAATCAAAATTGATTTCAGGCATAAAGAGTGAAAACATATACGAAAAGATAAGTTCAATTTAAAAAATGACCAGATTGTTTATCAATAGGGAATTCAGCTATGGGTTTTTGTTTGTTTGTTTAAACCGAGAAGTTCAGCTCCAAAGGAAATTTAGTTCAAGAGCGCTTGGTGGGCTGGGCCTGGCTTTGAAACCTCACTTCTATCTGCGTTGCAAAGCACCTGGGATGCATGGTATGAAGGGTGGCACACAGGTGTGTAGCTATGTGCTGCTGCTGAAATGGTACCTGGATCACTACAAGGTGGCTAAAGACACAAAGACAAAATAAAAAAGGTGGTAAGTTGATTTTATGATTTTTTTTTTCATTTGGATTTGCTTTGAAATTTAGAAATTCATATGTTCCCATCTGTTAGAACAGTTGCAAATAAACCGGGACATTTTCACATCGGATTTGCTTGTTGGCAACTGCCAAGCTCACGATGTAGGGGAGGCTCCCTCCTGAAGCCCTGAATCCCTGGAGCTTTCAGCTGCTCCAGCAGGAAGTTCTGCTCTTTATACTCAAATACATGGAACATTAATTAGTTTCCCCTCTGTGCCTCTCATTCTCTCAGTTTTGCACCTTTTGGGATGAATGTAATTAAATGCCCTCCACTGTGGACTGACCTTCTAAACTGCCCCAAATGAATCATGTGGGTCCTTCCACGTGGATCCACTGGCAACCTCACAGTGCTCTGATCCCAGGGCGAGGCATCCTTGGAGGTTTTAAGTCCACAGAGCGGTCACCACTGTCACCACTGTATGTATCACCCCCACTGCACTATGACATCTTGACCTCATTATTATGTGGACACGTCTTAAAGCATTTAAACACCACCAGATCATCTAAGAAAAGAACACTGTTACCTAGAACATAGCTGCCGACGAGGAAACTGAAGGTTTCTGGTGTGATATCTGTTCTGAAATTGGGTCACCTAAACTAGCAGAAAATCTTGATTCCACCAAAATTAGTGATTCATCAGTTTCCTCTGACTTCTTCAAAAGGAATGATTACTGATAAAATACATCATTTGTCACTAACTTCCTACATTTGTTAAAAATTACCCACCCACAAGTTTTAATGAAAAATTATGGCTAAGAGGAAATCAGAAATAAAGCTTCTCACTAAAAGTTCCGATGGTTTTCTAAGAACTGAGAATTCATTCTGCCTACATTCTTTAACAAACTATCTCGAAGTTTCAGTGAACCAGCTGAAAAATCTTGGATTGAAATGGTTGCTGTTTTTGAGGTAGGCGATGGCCCTACCTAGCTATCCATCTATCCATCTATCTATCTATCTAGTTTTTTTTGCAAGAAAATGATATAAAGGCATGCTAAAGCTTTATACATTAGGGCTGGGCACCTTAGCCTGTGAGAATAAAAGGCACTAGAGGATTTAATTGTGCTAATAAGCTGTGAGTCACAACGAAACACGTCTTCCTGCCTTAGTGTAAATTAAAATAGCACTATTCCCCAAAAGTGCCAGGGTAGATGTACAGCATATCCTCATTGCATGGTTTCAAGTGATGCCCTATGTAACATATGGATTCACCTTCGCACCGAGTGACGTGGAAGGGACAGTCCCCAAGCACTGCCATTTGTCACATTGGCATGTTGGTACCAGCTCAACACGGTAACAGTTATTTGTTGATCTGGCTGACTTATTTTTCACAATGTGCATCATTTTTGCTATTTGAATTGTCTGTTCAAGTGACTCTCTCTCTGTAGAGAAGCCTAACCAACTTTAAAAGATGTCATTAGTGTTCGTAATAACAAAGCCCCAACTTTAAAAGATGGTATTTGTTTAATAAGCTTCTCTAAATCCTGCTGTGAAATCTGAACATTTTCTTCCCTCTGACAATGCACATCTCAGCCCTCCCCATCATAGCTCCCCCAAGGTCAGAACACCTACTAGAGGAATTGCGGGATGAATGCCAGGCACACAAAGAAATCGCAAATCTTTGCCTATCAAGAGATTCTGCAAATGTCATCTGCGTTTAGATTGCATTGTTCGGGCACCTAAGATTAGCCTGTGCCCCTCACTTATGAAAAGGATAAAAACGCAGCTTTCTTTCCCTTACAGTCAGGATTAAAAGGTGGCAGCTTTAGTGGGGTTTGTTTATTAGTCCTCAAAATGACGCAAATTCAAAAAGTCTGCTTTAGGTTCATTCTTCAACTTCTGTCTGAGTTCATTTTTTCCTCAAGCAACAAACTTGCTTAATCAAGCCCAGAAAACACCATAAGGGAAAAAAAAAAAAACCACACCCCCCTCTACATAAAAATCATAACAACTTAAGAGAAAAGAGAAGCACAGGGGGAAAAATTATGTTGCCAAGATATAAACCCTTGTAAAGAGAGTTAGGAAGCAGGACTGGCACAGCTGAGGATGGAGCTCTGGCTGCGACGGATGGTTATATACCTTGAAGTCATCTGTGTTATGCTCCTTTTCTGTACGGTTAGTAGTACTGATAGAGAGAGAACATAGCCGGGTACGCTCGGGCTACGGTCTCAGAGACAACAGCAGCTCATGCTTGTTTGGTTCTATCACGGCCAGGTAATGCCATTTCTCCTCACCCTTCTTATATCTGGACAAATGGGGTTTTTTTCTTTAACCCCCGCTGGGAATATTTCCTACCTTCATTGCATTCTGTCCCATGGGGGCTAACATTTTATTTCATTTCCGGTGACATCTGACACATAATAAACCATGTGATTATAAAGTGTCACCTTGTCGTTTTGCTGTTGAGAACATCGGCTCCTTTGAAATTCCACTGTGTGACAGACATCTGAAATGCTGGGGGTGCCCTGGGTAGCTCCGAGGAGGGGGAGGGGGCCAAATCTTTACTGTGATGACTTTTCTGCATAACATTTGGCATAATTAGAAAAATGCTATTTTTGAAACTGCTGTTTTCAGTGCTTAGCAGTAAGTGAAAATAGTAAGAAGCTATTTTCACGTTTGTGACTGTCACCACTTTGGACAGACTTTAGGTCTTGCAAGTACACAGCTGAGTGATGACAAACTGTGTTTTTCCTTGGGATCAAAGCTGACTTTTAATTCTGAACCTGGACAGGGAGAGCGCTGGAGCCAGGATCGTTCATTGGAACCTTTTGGTATCATTCCCAACACACACACGGCAAACCCTTCCTATCAATGGAGACTGTTTAGAGAAAGTCTTTTTATTATCTATGCCCACCCCCAACCCCTCCAGGCCATCCACCACCCCCGTGTCCGGGTTATGATCCTTACATCAAACTGCCGTCTCCTACAGAGTGCCCACTGACTTTAGAAATTACTCCTGTAATAAACTGTGATAAAGGGAAATGTTCTCACCTAAAATTGCAGTTGGCACAAATGGGTCTGTCATACATCATAAGCAGGTCAATGCAGAGAAAGTAAAAAGAGAAAGAACAGTAAATGACTGATGAAAGGCCCCCCCAGTTTTCCCACAGAAAGCCATAGAAAGCATCGGGTTACAACACTTCAAACACGCTAAGCTCCTAAAGCATCCTGGGCAGCAAAGTGAGCCCTGTGTGATTCTGGCTGCTCAGGGTTTATGAAGAGATGAAACAACGGAAAGCTTTGTTACCTGGGTAATAGGAATTAGGCACCGATGTGCTCAGGGTGTTCGTTTTCATGGTAAAGGACGATGGCGAAGACACAGCTGTAAATAAGAGAAAAGGCATGTCAGCGGGGGTAGAGAAGCAACACCAGAAAATATGGCCCTGAGGTCACTCACGGGGAAACGACACTGGGTAGACTGTTGACCGAAGAAACAACAGAGGTTTACCCGAGTCTACGCTGTAAATACTATCGGTCTCCACTGTCTCTGCGGGGAGTTACTTGTACTTTAGAGGACATGCCCCCTTTTATCACTGAAAAGATTTTCTGATCCCACAAATGAAGGAAAAAACCCCACAACCACAGCTGCCATTTGGGATTAAGAAATTCATTCATCTCCCTTTTGACTTCTAGCCTTTGCTTGCAGAATTTTACTACCACACTGAACTGATTTTTACAACTAAGTATGAGAGGGTGTCTACACATGGCTTTTGGAGAATATTCCGAATGTCAGTGTTTTTGTAGTTTGCTAAATCCTCACCTTGCTCCTGTTTTGGATATTCAGAGAGCTTTTCACAATGCTATGGGTCTGTTTTATGAAAAATAAAGATGACGCTCTATCTGTACTATATTTAACGTGAAAGCTGCACGCCTACATGTTGTCTTATTAGGCCTTTAAATCCTTGTAAACATGCTTATTTCTCTTTGAAATCTTCCTCTGAAACACTCACCATTTAACTATAACACCTTCTCTTCCCCCTGTTATTAAGAGGTAGAGCCAATCCCATGCAATTTATCTGATTCCGTTGAAAGTGGATATTTCCTATTTTTAAAGTAGTTTAACTCTCTTCAACATCTTAATTGATTAGTGCTTTAAAAACACTTGAATTTCATTAAAGCGTAAGGACAAATGATTTGAATGTGCTCAAGTGCTCAAGCTGGTTAGATCTAAGTCTAAATTTTAATTCCTCTGATGTGGTTATACGGTTTATTTGATGCTGAGTTCCTGATCAGGACACTAATACCCACCTACATGGCTGTTTTATGGGAGGCGCTACCAAATCCCTGAGCTCACTGCAGATCATGTTTATCCTGATGACACGTTAATATATTTTCACTCTCTTGGAGCAGTTCCCTTCAGACAGTGATTTTACCTGTGTTTATATTTTTCAAGTATAGAATTAGCAAATGACAGAACCAGAACCCAGGCTGCCTGTCAGTTACATTTTTCTAAAATAGAGAAGTATCACATTTATAATGCATGTTTGTGATAAGCTGCCAGGAAAAAAGAGAGCAGTTGATAAAAACAAGGACAAAAACCCAGTACCTATAAAACATGCCAGGGTCAGGAAGCATAATGCCTATTACCTGCTGACATTTTTTATCTGTTTTGTAAAAATGTGCAAAGCAGATACAAAATAACTGTTTATTTTCACCTTTAAAAACATACTTTAAACCCCTTTTGTGTATAAGAATTAAACCCATACCCACTATGCATATCTACTTTCCCCCCTTTTAGGTACGATTCCCATTTGCTTTGGTGGACGGGTTATTCCCCATTCTTATAAATGTGCTCGGGCTTATTTTTAAATGCTCCAACCTCAGTTTTCTCACCGTCTCATTCCTAAAAACTACTTGCTTCCCAATCCTAAAAGATCTCAAACATATCCAGGCTTGGAGTAGGTCTGGGCTAGAAGCCTAGTGGTCTAATGAACACTTTTCATGAAAATTTCCTTCCCCAGTAACTGCTCTTTTAATTTAAAGGCATTTAGAGAGTATGACGATGACAAAGTTTACCATTAGGGTCACTGCCCGTGGATGGGATTGGATGAGACCTACCCATTGTTCAGAGAGCGGGAGGACAGTGGAATGCCTCGTGCCGTGCTTCCTCCACTGGCTTTACCGATGGAAGCATCAAATAACGCCTCCTGGCGGGTGAGCCCCAGAAGCTGTGTCCCCACTGCTGCAGCGGCCCCCTCTACATGGGCAGTTTTGGATTTCCACAGATACATTCATTTTTTAAAAAGTCAATGCCAAATTAAATATCCTGTCCAGAGGCAAATGCCTCCCGTTGCTCAAACTTCAAAAGCCTAGAAACTACCAATGTAGGTTTCCGCTCTTTGGGTAGGCAATTCCAAGTAAATTTAATCGTGAGGAATTTCACCATGAAATAGAAGATCTGGAACGGTCATGGGTTATCATGGAAAGAGCGAGCATGTATCCGCGTGGTCCCTTCCACACTGTTGGTCAAGAAATAACTGCTCTGACAAAAATTCTCATCTTCACTGTGGTGGGAAGGATTCGCCCCCCCCACCCCACACAAATGCATCCTAAGTTGCTTTATTTTGGCAGCTGAACGCATTACACATCTTTAAATGGAAAATATATTTGCTACAAAAAAGCAGAGAAAATTGTACGAAAAAAAGGGATGGAATTTGTGGTAAACTGAAGTACCCCAGATTCTGCCACCTACACTGAGAATGACACGAAAGGGCAAAGGACAATGATCACGGTTGAGGAGTGTGTCCTGCCCGCCGGGGCGAGAGCCGTGTCTGCTGAAGTCCCGCACCAGCGGGCCGGGGCTGCATGTGGATAAATAAACGTAGGGCCTCTAACTGGGATAAGGTGGACGACGGTAGCCACTGTGAACAGAAAGGAACACGCCTTTCCACGAAGCCTTGCCGAATGTAGGGAAAGGCAGGTGTGGGAGAAGGGTGCTGACCACAGCAGGCGTGATCAGAGGGGGTGGGGGGCCGGGGGAGATGCAGATCCCAACAGCCCAGGTGGGTGGTCAGGACGGGAGCGCACACCGTCCACACTGGGATCAGCCCTCTCGCACCAGAGACCATGTGTCTGTGATTCTCCCAGTCCCCAGCCTTGACTTTGTTACTGTTGGTGACAGCTGTCCTTTAACCATCCGTAAGCCATCCAGCATCCTGGTGGCACAGCCAGGGTCGGCAGCAGCCTATGGGCATGGATTTCACATGTTAAAGAAACCTCTGACCTTGAACCCGTCAGCGTTGTGAACCACATCATTAGGCACAGGCCACGGGATTTCCTTTTGGTCCCCGAGAAGATCACCAGGGACACGGCAACTGCACTTTTTGTATTCATACAATCCATGTAATTGTTGGCTTCCTAAAATAACGCCTTGTACCTGGATGGCAGGTGGCAGCATGGAAGGTATTAGCTGAGCTCCGTTTACCCACCTGGTGTGAAACATAAGCCTTCTGAAGTGGAAATACAATTTAGCTTATTAATTGCCACTAACAGCCCTGTAATAAAGGCAGAACTTGTCAGCTCAACAAATAAACAGTTAGCTTGTTACTGCCATTTAGTGAACTGTTTTATAACGGGCTTCCCCCGTGTGACTGCACACCTGCCTCGCTTACAAACAGGAGCTGCATAACAACAGGGATAGTGAGACGCAGGTGCCTTCCTCTGGGTGAGGAGGGACGCCTCCGTGTCACTGCTCTCGTGTCTTTACAGAAACGTGGCCGCGGCTGCCCGTGCTGTCAGCTCCGGTCCCGTCATCCCTCCCACACCACCATTCCTAAGCAACCGTGGCACGTGGGGATGTGTCCAGGATCATCTGAAGGGACTGGAGAAACCAACAGGGCCCAAGAATTCTCTGGGAGGTTTTGTTCCCTAACTCCCAGCACCACGTGGAATCCTGGAAACCCGAGAGCTGCCCTGAGGGCAGGCACCGCGCAGCACTCACATCTCCCGTTGAGGTTGTGTGTGTCCATGAAGGAAAAGGCCTCGTCGCAGCTGGTGCCCTGCTCCGCGTAGCTCTTGTCCATGGAGCTCACCATCACCGTCATCTCCTGCCGCGTGCTGCTCATGGTCTCCTTCCGCTTCCTGGCCAGTTTCCTTGGGACAGAGAGTTCATTATGCAGACACGCGTGAGGACGGAAAAGGTGCACTGACCAACGCTCGGGAATCACTTGTATGGAATTAATGGTATTCATCCATAACAGTGTCTCACGATGCCTTCTAGATGGCAGGTTCTCTGCCAGCTGCAGACATGCAGAGGAGACCCATCTTCTGCCTGTCCTCAGAAAAACCCCCTCAGGCCAAAAGGCACATGAAAAGATGCTCAACATCGCTAATCATTAGAGAAATGCAAATCAAAACTACAACGAGCTATCACCTCAAACCGGTCGGAATGGCCATCATCAAAAAGTCTACGAACAGTAAATGCTGGAGAGGGTGTGGAGTAAAGGGACCCCTCCTACACCATTGGTGGGAATGTAAGTTGATGCAGCCACTATGGAGAACAATATGGAGGTTCCTTAAAAAACTAAAAAGAGCTACCATATGATCCAGCAAACCCACTCCTGGGCAGATAGCCAGAGAAAACCATAATTCAAAAAGATACATGTACCCTAGTGTTCATGGCAGCACTGTTTATAATAGCCAAGAAATGGAAGCAACCTAAGTGTCCATCGACAGAGGAATGGATAAAGAAAATGTGATACATATACACAATGGAATACTACTCAGCCATTAAAAAAAAGAATGAAATAATTCCATCTGCAGCAACATGGATGGACCTAGAGCTTATCATACTAAGTGAAGTAAGTCAGAGAGAGAAAGACAAATATCTTAAAATATCACTTATATGTGGAGTCTAAAAAAAATGATGCAAATGAACTTATTTACAAAACAGACACAGACAGTTCAGATAATGTACATATTACGATATATTAAATAAGTAAAGAAAGAAGTAATAGCAATGAACTTACAAAACAGACTCAGACAGTTCAGATATACACACTACTATATGTAAAATAAACAACAAACTGCATAGCATGGGGAAATATACCCAATATTTTACAATAACCTATATGGAAAAAGGATCTGAAAAAGTATACATATGTATCTGAATCACTTGGATGTACATCTGAAACTAACAACATTGTAAGTCAACCATACTTCAATTAAAAAAAAAACCCTCAGTCATGTTGGGAACGTACAGCCTAACCATTATGTTACACTTCTACTATGAGCTAAAAGTAAAAGGGCCGATGACCCTAGTACAACGCAGTCATAATATACTTACTGATAGGCTTCTACAGTTACTAACTTTTCACTAAATTATTCCTGACATGCCATATTCAGGGTCCAAGAGTAGATCCCCCTAGTAGATATTCATCATACAAAACCGAAATAATCCAAGCAATGAATCTAAGGGTCGCCCTGCAGAACCAAAGAACAACCCAGGCGAGGTGTGAAGACAGCATCGCTGGAGTGTCTGTGGGAAGGGAGGAGGCTGTGAGGAAGGCTGCACGGACAGAGGTCTCTGAGGGGCATCTGCCGAATCTCAGATGGCTGTGACACTGGACCGAACCCCAAATGAACCCAAAGTAGTTCCCCATCAAGGCTGGTCAACAGGGCAGAAGGTAAAAAAAAGTCAAGTTGTTGGCTTCCCTGCCAAGTTTTGCAGAGGAGTGAGTCCTCAGGCTCCCTCCCTGGGTGAACGAGATGCAAAAAGGCCCTGGAAGGTAGAGAGAGTTCCAGTTCTTTTGGAGACAAGAGTTTAACCCTGGCCTTTCTATCATGCTCATTAACCACCAGAAGCTCATAATCTTAAGTTACAGAGACCTGGACAAAACCCATAAAAACCTAAGGGAAACTGACATTGGAATACACAGATAAAACACATTTTTAGAGCTCTTGCTACCGGAGGTTGTTTGATGCACCCAGGACAGACAAGAATAGAATTAGAGATGCTTAAGAAGAATGTATAAAGCAAGAAGCTTTAAGAAGATGAGAGCACCATAATCCTAAAAATATAATGTCCTAAATATTCTAATTTTGCTTAAGCACTTAGCATGTACACAAGAAAATGGCAGCTATTTCTAGTAAATCATCTTGACTCCGATTAACCTAGGACACAGCAGAATTTAAAATGAGCTGCATAATCAAAATCACCCCCATATTAGGTGATTACTAATGCAGTGTAAGACACTGACAACATTAGACCATATCGATAAACTTTATTTTCATTTCCAAATGCCACATAATCCAAATGCTTTCTTGCCCGTAGTTATAATAATCTTTTGATTTCATACTTGGAAGGCAGAAGGGTTTCATTAATAAGTTGCCCCTTTTTTATAGCCAAAAGTTGTTGGAAAAAAAAGATACATTTTTAAACAGAAAAATGAAAATGATCTATAACTTCTGTGACAGTGTTGAAGTTGTAAAGATGGGAATGTATAATAAAACTGGAGCAGCCACTGTGGAGAAGAGTACGGAGGCCCCTTAAAAAACTAAAAACAGAGCTACCATATGATCCAGCAATCCCACTCCTGGGCATACATCTGGAGAAAACTATAATTCAAAAAGATACATGCACCCCAATGTTCATAGCAGCACTATTCACAATAGCCAAGACATGGAAGCAAGCTAAGTGTCCACTGACAGATGAATGGATAAAGATGTCGTACATATACACAATGGAATACTACTCAGCCATAAAAAAGAATGAAATAATGCCATTTGCAGCAACATGGATGGACCTCAAGACTGTAACACTAAGTGAGGTAAGCCAGACAGAGAAAGACAAATATAATATGATATCACTTATATGTGGGATCTAAAAAAATGATACAAATGAACTCACTTACAAAACGGAAATAGACTCACATACATAGAAAACAAACTTATGGTTACCAAAGGGGAAGAGAGGGAGGGATAAATTAGGAGTTTGGGATTAACAGATACACACTACTGTATATAAAATAGATAACCAACAAGGACCTACTGTACAGCACAGGGAACAATACTCAATAACTTGTAATAACCTATAAGGGAAAAGAATCTGAAAAAGAATATATATTCTTATATATGTTCATATATATATAATACATATATATAAAAAACTGAATTGCTTTGCTGTACACCTGAAACTAACAAAGCATTGTAAATCAACGATATTTCAATAAAAATTTAAAAAATATGCATTTACAAAAAAAGTTGTAAAGGTTTTGAAAAGGAAGCTGGCATGGCTCCTCTGGGTGCCAGTGTGCAGATGCTGGTCATCTTCTCCAGAGCCCCCTTTTTTCCAGCCAATCATGCTAGTCTAAGAGGCAGAGTCTAGGCTTGGATGTTCTCCACAGGTGTTCTGGATAGAGGTAGCACTGGCTCCAGGCCCACAGCTGCAGTTACAACAGTACATTTGCCCTCCACTTCTGCGTCTGCCAGCTCACTGGAAAAGCATTCTTAAGCCAGGTCTCCCCAGGAGCACTAAAGTGGAGGACCGAGATAATCAGCACCATCATTCAGGCAAAATGTCCCCCCTTTGCTGGAATTTCTTTAATTTGCTTTGGACTGAGTTATGCAGATAATTGCCCCAATATTTTCTTTTGTTTTGCCTATGAAGAGAGACGTAGTCAAGTTCGCCAGACTTCCCTCTTTGTCTTCTCTTGCTTGTGTTTCTCTAATTCTTACAGGTTAGGAAATGACAGTGAAAGTGCTTCTTACTGCTGGTGGGAGGTGGTGGTGGAGGGGGGATGTGTGCTCCAATAAAAGCCAAGCTTGTACTGGAAAGATCTTTCTCCTCTCTAATCCTCCGTGTGTGAACTAATTTCAGTGATGTCATGCTACACGCTCCACTGCTGATCTTCCTTAAGCACAAAAGAAGCCCATTAAGGACTCATGAGAACCTGCTCAAATCCAGCAGAGGTCCAGTTGGAGACCCACAGCTTTAAGCTCATGTCCGTTAAGCATACACTCTGTGTCCGTGAACTTTCAAAACATGGCTCCCACGTCCTCAGCAAGCCTTCTTGCATTAACCTCACCCTTTGACCACAGACACAAATGACTCACTGGGGGCCAGGCAGGTACTGCAAGGGAGTGAAGCAGGTCTAAGGCAATAAGGAGTGGTGGGCACTGGAGAAATGGAAGGGGAGACAGCCTCTCAGCTCCAGAGGGTGGATGCCCCATAAGGGTCCCAGACATTGTAAACTGCAGGAGAAACAAGAAAGTCAGATTTTATAGGAACTATCTGAATTCTAAGTATTGTCAAATAATTCAAATTAAAAATTTAAAAGACTTTGTGGCCCAAACAAAGCATGTTTGTGGACACTTCTGCTCTCCACTAATACAGCACTTAGAAACTTAATTGTGTTGGAAGGGAAGGGAGTGGAAACTGACATATAATACATAACTACTGTATGGCAGTGCTCTGCAAGTGTTCTCTCATTTAATCCTAGTAACCTGGTAAGAGCTATTCTTACTTCTTATTTTATTGATGGAGGAACTGAGTCTCAAGGACTTAAGTAAGTTGTTCAAATGGTGGAGCTGGAATTGCACCCCAGATCTCTCTTGACCCCAAAGGTACCCATTCTAGAACAATGTGCTGTATCTAGTAAAGTATTTCATTAATTTACATTTCCTTACAAGTTACATTATAATTATCACCAAGCTGCTTTCAAACGTGAATACTCTGTCACCTCATAACTAAATATTATGAATTGAAAAAAGTAGGATTAATTTACTAGCACCTAGCCAATGCTTTACACAAAGCAGGTGGTATTAAATATGCTTGTTAATTGAATTAACAATTGTCACACCAAAGCATTAGAAAAGACAGTTTTTCTGCAACCTCCTAATCAAAAGTAGCTTGCTTGGTCACGGAGGTTTTGAGTCATTGCTTGGGATTTTTGATTTGTCCTCCTGCACAGCTAAATGCTATAGTCCATAATTACAGATGGTTGAGGAAGGTTAGATTTAGAATTGAGAGTTGGGAATAAGTGTGGATTAATTGAAATTTATTCTCTTTCTCTTTTTCTCCTATTTCTCTTTTGGACTTTGTGTTTCAGATCTGTATTTTATATTTTAAAGAAAACTTTAAAAACTGTCAGCAAAACATTGTGAACTTAATGAAATAGTGTTTTGTGCAGGAAAACTGAAGTGGAGGCAATTTTCTTTGCAATCTTATCTAAAGACACAAGTAAATTTGTTTTCCATTTTGATTTTTAAACAAATGGTTTGCCTGAGATATTTCAATCTCAAATCTCTAAATTTGGATTGAGTGAGTCTCAAAGACCCTTAGTGACAACAACAACTAAAAATGTTCCTACCAACACCTAAAAATGGAGCATAAAAAATTAGAGAGAGGACTTTCAGTTTATGGTTGGGCATGTAAGGAGCTTGGAGGTCATCACTCTGTCCTAACAACAAGTAAAAAGCTGAAGAGACGGAAAATCAACAACTCCTTCTAACTTGTCAGATAACTGAGGTCACAGGGCAAATCAGTGCCCCCCAAATTACAGAGACAAACAGGCGGATACAGAGAATCACAACTCACCAGAGCAGAAACACATGAGCAG
Organism: Physeter macrocephalus; assembly: GCF_002837175.3. Classification (NCBI taxonomy): domain Eukaryota; kingdom Metazoa; phylum Chordata; class Mammalia; order Artiodactyla; family Physeteridae; genus Physeter; species Physeter macrocephalus. The sequence continues at coordinate 28,491,804 of NC_041232.1, forward strand.
AAATCTGTGTGAGAATCATCACTGGGGTAGATAAACCTAAACTAGAATTGAATTATTGGAGGGTCAGTGTGGACAAGTCTGAGACTTTAAAAACTCCAAGGGTATCCAGACTTAGGGGTACCACACCTTTTTGAATTTTATCTCCAGGAACCCTACCTCATTCTCAAAGTAAAGACTGGAGGAAAAAATTGGGCTTCCAGCAGGAGGAGGGGGAAAGTAGACATTTTGAAATACACCCAGAGCATTCTGTGCTTTTTAAAAGGTCTTGCCCTCAAGAATACTATTTTACTAGATGGTTGAGGAAGGGGGAACATGTTGGGGGAAGGAAAATATCCAAATCCAGCTTTCTCCAGCCATCCTGTCCACCCAAGGTGGGGGCACTGAAGCACCTGTGCAGGCCACAGCTCAGGGACACAAGTTCACTAACAGGCTGAGACCCAATCATAGGTCACCTCCTCTCCCCCAACACCTTACTATCACATTACTAAAGACCTATTTTTAGAAGTCATTTTTCCCTGGTACATCAAGTCTGGACATCAATAAAAAATTGCAATGCATACTAAAAGGCAAAAAACACAGTTTAGAGACAGAGGAAGCATTGGAATAAGGCTCATATGGGAGGGATGTTGGCATTATCAGATTGGGAATTTAAAATAACTATGAGTCATAGGCTAAAGGTTCTAATAGAAAAAGTAGACAACATGCAAGAACAGATGGAAAACAAAAGCAGAGAGATAAAAAATTCTAAGAATCAGAAAGAAATGCTAGAGATTAAAAAAAAACCTGCAACAAAAACAAAGGATGCCTTTCATGGTCTCATTAGGAGAATAGACATGGCTGAGGAATGTTTCTCTGAGCCAGAGGATATGACAATAGAAACTTCCAAAACAGAAAAGCAAAGGGAAAAAAAGGCTGTAAAACAAGATAACAGGATATCCTGAAACTTTGGGACAACTAAAAAAGGTGTAACATGTGTATAGTGAGAAACCAGAAGGAGAAAGGAAGAAAGAGAAGTCACTATTTCTATTATCCAAAGAAACAGTGATTGAGAATTTCCCCCAGTTAATGTCAGACATCAAAACAAAGACCCGAGAAGCTCAAAGAACACCAAGAAGGATAAATACTAGCAATTCTACACCTAGCATATTCAAACTTCAGAAAGTCAAAGATAAAGAAAAAAATGTTGAAACAAGCCCAAGGGGAAAAATAAACCCTACTTATAGAGTAGCAAAGATAAGAATTATACCTGGGCTTCCCTGGTGGCACAGTGGTTGAGAATCTGCCTGCTAATGCAGGGGACACGGGTTCGAGCCCTGGTCTGGGAGGATCCCACATGCCGCGGAGCAACTAGGCCCGTGAGCCACAACTACTGAGCCTGCGCGTCTGGAGCTTGTGCTCCGCAACGAGAGGCCGTGATAGTGAGAGGCCCACGCACCGCGATGAAGAGTGGCCCCCGCTTGCCACAACTAGAGAAAGCCCTCGCACAGAAACGAAGACCCAACACAACTAAAAGTAAAGTAAAATAAATAAATAAATAAAAGAAATGCATTTCCATTAAAAAAAAAAAGAATTATACCTGACTTCTTCTCAGAAACCATGCAAGCAAAAAGAGAGTGGAGTGAAATATTTAAACTGTTGAGAGAAAAATACCACCAACTTAGAATTCTGTACCCTGTGAAATTAGCCTTCAAAAATGAAGGAAAAATAACTTTCTCAGACAAAAACTGAGGATATCCTGTGATAAACCGTAATGGAAAAGAACATATAAAAAAAGATGGGCTTCCCTGGTGGCGCAGTGGCTGCGCGTCCGCCTGCCGATGCAGGGGAACCGGGTTCGCGCCCCGGTCTGGGAGGATCCCACATGCCGCGGAGCGGCTGGGCCCGTGAGACGGGAGAGGCCACAACAGAGGGAGGCCCGCATACCACAAAAAAAAAAAAAAAAAAAAAAAAAAAAAAAAAAAAGAATATATAAAAAAAGAATGTATATATATGTATAACTGAATCAGTTTACTGTACAGCAGAAATTAATGCAGTATTGTAAATCAACTATACTGCAATAAAAAATAAATAAAAAAAGAAATAGAGGGAATTTGTGGCCAGTAGACCTACCTTGCAAGAAATTGTAAAAAAAGTTCTTCAGAGAGAAGGAAAATGACATAGTTCAGAAGGACATCTACATACAGAAGAGGATTAGAGAAGGAATAAATGAAAGTGAAATAAAAACTTTTATTTTGCTTATTCTTAATTGATCTAACAAATAACAGTTTGTTCAAAATAATAACAGCGACAATATTGTTGATAGTTATAGTTTATGTATGAGTGAAGTGAATGATAGAATGAATCAAGCGACATGGAGGAGGAATTAGGCATATTTCATTATTCTAAAGTACTTACACTAACTGTGATGCAGTATAGTGTTATTTGCAAGTGGACTTGATTTGGCTGTAAATGTTTATTGCTAACTTTAGGTTAAGACCCGACTAATCTGTTGTTAGAAGAAAACCACTTTAAAAATAAAGATACATGTAGATTAAAAGTAAAGGGATACAGGGACCTCCCTGGTGGTGCAGTGGTTAAGGCTCCGAGCTCCCAATGCAGGGGACCCAGCTTCAATCCCTGGTCAGGGAACTAGAGCCCACATGCATGCCACAACTAAGAGTTCGCATGCCACAACTAAGGAGCACACGTGCTGCAACTAAGACCCAGTGCCACGAAATAAATAAATAAATAAAATATTAAAGGAAAGAAAACAGTGTTTGCTTTAAAAAAAAAAGTAAAGGGATGGAGAAAGTTATAACCTGCTAAGAGTAACCAAAAGAAAGCAGGAGTAGCTTTTTAAATTTCAGACAAAGCAAATGTCAAAGCAAGGAAAACTATCTGGGGTAAGAAGGGCATTAGGTAATGATAAAGGGGTCAGTTCTCAAGAAGACATAACAGTCCTTAATGTGTATGTGCCCAAAAACAGAGCATCAAACTATGTGAAAAAGAAAAACTGGATAGAACTGCAAGAAGAAATAGATGATTCCACTACTATCATTGGAGACTTCAGCACCCCTCGACCAGAAATGGACAGATTCATAAGGCAGATAATAAGTTAGGACATAGCTGAACTCAACAGCATCATCAATCAACCTGATATATCGATAACTGACATCTATAGAATACTTCATCCGACAACAGTGGAACACATATTCAAGTTCACAGAGAATATTCACAAAGATAGAGCTCACATTCTGGGCTATAAAACACACCTTAATAAGTTCAAAAGAACAGAAACCATATGATCCAGCAATCATTCTCCTTGGTATTTACCCAAAGGAGCTGAAAACTTTTGTCCACATAAAAATGGCACACTGATGTTTATAAAGCCATATTCATAATTACCAAAACTTGGAAGTGACCAAGATGTCCTTCAATAGATGAATGGATAAATGAACTGTGGTCCATTAAGACAATGAAATATTATCCAGCACTGAAAAGAAATGAGCAATCGAGCTGTAAAAGACATGGCGTAAACATAAATGCATATCACCAAGTGCAGAAGCCAATCTGCAAAGGCTCCCTGCTGTATGATTCCAACTGCATGACATTCTGGAAAAGACAAAACTATGGAGACAATAAAAAGATCAGTGTTTGCCTGGGATAAACCATAATGGAAAGAATATAAAAAATGAATGTATGCATGTGCATAAATAACTGAGCCACTTTGCTGTACAGCAGAAATTAGCACAACACTGTAAATCAACTATACTTCTATTAAAAACAAAAGATCAGGGTTTTCCAGGCAGGGAAGGAGGAATGACCAAGCAGAGCACAGAGGATTTTTAGGGCAGTATGATATTATAATGGCGGGTATGTGTCATTATTCAGCTGTTAAAAACTATGGTACATATGACACCGAGTGGACCCTAATGTAAACTATGTACTTCAGGTGACAATGACGTGTCATCAGTTGTAACAAATGTACAATTCTGGTCCAGTATGTTGACAGAGGGGGAAGCTGCGTGTGTGGGGCAGAGTGTATACGGGAACTCTCTGTTCTCTTGCTGTACTTCTTGCTTAGTTTTGCTGTAAACCTAAAACTGCTCTAAAACATAAAGTCTATTAAAAAAAAACCCTGCAATACTGCCTGGAAAAAAATTAAGAGGGAGAAAAAAGATAGTTAGAGCCCTAAATTTCCCAACTAGAACAAAACAGGAGAAGGAAAGAAATGTGGGATGAATTCATATCAAAAGGATTGCCCTTCATGCTTATTCTATTCCAACCCTTTCCTTTGTTTTTCTTTCCTGGCATAAAAATGAAAAACAAGGAACGAGGGCAAAGGAATTGGAAGAAAACTACTTGGCAAGTTATTAACTATGTGACAGGCATGACTTAGAGCTAGTAAAGAAAACATGGTGAAGAATGATGTCTTCAGCATCGTGTCCTACGGGAGGAAGAGCCGCAGGACAATGGCCACCAGTTGGGAGACCCAAGTGCAGCATGGTTGGGAGGAAAGCAGAAATAACTCCTCCTCTTCTTTTCCTCCCTGAATCTGAACTGAGTGGCAGTTGTCAGAGGATCAGGGTGGAAGGGCATGTTTGCCATGTGCACCAAGCAGATTCAAGGGGAAGGAATCCAAAGGTTAACCTCAATTTGGACCCTAGTCAAGCTCCTGGTTTATTGCAACTCAGGGTTATAGGACACAGTTCCCCAACGAGCCCGACTGGCCCCACTCCCAACCCTAATAGAGACCCTGCCATGTTGGGTTACGTCAACAAAGATCGTGACCAACAAAGGACTTGGTGACACTGACCTGAAGATCAGTGGTTGGCTATAAAAAAGGTATCCTCATTCTTAAATGATCTGTCGTTTAAAAGTCTACAGGGAAGGGGCTCCCCTGGTGGCGCAGTGGTTGCGCGTCCGCCTGCCGATGCAGGGGAACCGGGTTCGCGCCCC
>NC_041232.1:28496751-28538195 GCF_002837175.3 Physeter macrocephalus
GGAGGCCCGCATACCACCAAAAAAAAAAAAAAAAAAAGAAAAAAAAGTCTACAGGGAAGGCAAAACTCGAGGATTTGCAAATTGCATATCGACATAAGAAGGAAAAGGCAAATGGCTTTCTGGTCCTGGCTTCTACAATTAAGTGTGTGCTTCGACTTAGTTAAGGACTGGTGCAGAAGCTGGGATGGAGAAGAAGTATTTAATTTTTTCTCACAGTAGGGCTGAAGTAGATATTGGGTGCGTCAAAGAATGCATACATTATACCAAATTGCCAAGATACAGCTGAATAAACCTCAGTGAATAGGGGGCTGTCCCCGTAAAGATGGATCTGTGAGAACTACCAGATGCTGTTGTTTTTAAAGGCAAAATTTTAAGGAAAAGGAAAAGAAAATGATCCGACATTTTAAATACTTTCAACGCAGAAGAACTGGCACTATAACAGTTAATAGAAAAACAATGAGGAAAATAATTACAAAACCTTATGTAGGACTTGAGATAAACCAGGCACATTACATTCATTAACTCTTAATTCTCACAACAGCCCAATGAGGAGATTACTATTGTTATCCCCATCTTAGAGAGAGGGAAACTGAGGCACAGTGTTGTTAAGGTTCCCAAGGGAATATGGCCAGACAACTCTAGACCTCTGGCATCGTTTCCTGTGTTGAGATAAAACCAACTCCATGAGACTGTTATTGGCCTCACTAAGCAAACTTTATTGGTTGCTTAAATCTGGACACAGAAAATAAAGGCTAGTTTTCTTTGCCAGCTGCGACTTTGTGGCCGACGACCAACGTAAGAGTGTTCTTCTAACTTCGCTGCTCACTGTATCATCACCTAAGAAACCACCGCGTCCATGTCTTGCAGACACAGCGCTATGGACACACTCATTCCCCACCCAGCTGCCTTCTGGTTCTCACTGACTAGTGAACATGGTGCGTGTTAATCACAAAGAATAGAGTTGCACGTTGAGACAAGTCAGGGTTTTGATCTTGGTTGGGTCTCTTTTTCAGAGTTTACCTCTTGACCCTGTGATGAGATAAATTTATAGGCTGGAGTTGCCTCAGGCAGACTGAGAGGGGGCTTTCGACACTGGCCTTCCTCCCCTGCAACTGAGAAGTGGGGGCCGATTTTATCAACATATTACTTAAGGCTACAGCTTTATGTTGGGTTACCTAGAGGCAAAGATGCCCTAGAATGCTCCACTGACCAGTCAGGGTGTCTGCAAGGAACACACGCCAGCCAAGAGAAGCGAAGAACCCTGTGGACCTCTTAGGCTAGTAGCTGTCAGGATCTCTCTTCGTACCCATGTACACATACCATAACCATGAGTATTTCATGTTGAAGAGGCTCAAATAACAGAGTCATATTATACAAATTAAATGAAAAATTAGTCTTTCTCAAACTTAGAAGTTGTAAAGGAAATATCTGGAAAAGGTTGACTTTCTTTGAAAACAAGTTGAAATTACATGTATTACAATCCAGGATCACTTCAAAATCATGATGTGTATATCTTTTGTATGACTCTGATGATGACAGCTATCATCACAAATTACAATAAATAAAGGGACTGGAAGCGTGTTATTTATTGCAAGAAAATTCATGGACTCATGTGGGAACAAAATAATTCCAATATCCTATGTTTTATTTTTGGAATTAACAGGATTAAGAATAGCATCTGTTATTTTCTGGAGGGAGTCCAAGTACCTAAAGCTTTTTAACCGTAGAGTGTTCGACTGATAAAACTTTTCCTCACCCTTGAGTTTCAAAGGAACCTCTGATTGGAAAACATTATCTGGATATGGTTGGGAACATTGTTTTTATTCTCAGCCCACAGGTATTTTCACTATGTTTCTTGGCAAACGTTAGCATCAGCTGCATGAGGGCAAGGCTTTTGCCTCTTTGGTTTGCTGTATATGCCCGGTCCTAGAACTGTACTGGCCTGTGGTAGGCATTCAACAAATATTTCTATTTGTTCTTATTCTGATTAACCATAATATTATTTCCTAATTATAAAAATATGGGATGAACATATTTGTGTGTGAGGGGGAGAGACAGAGACAGAGAGACACAGTGACTCTGGTGCACAGCTAATGAAACTAAAGGCCTCTGGGTCAGTACTTGGAATCGACATGTACTTCTCAGGGCTCAATCCTATAGCTTTTCAGTTTGTGGAAAGAATGAAAAGGACCCTGCCAGTTTGAAAACACAAAACATGGATGTAGATGTATTTTTCTAAGTGATAAAAGAGGAATTGAAAAAAAACCCCACAACTCTTTTCTTGGGTAACTTGAACTTAACGTTATCCCTATAACAAACAGCCTTGGAGGAAAAGCTGCTGGGTCCATCCTGAAATGCACTTGATTATCACTCTCCCCCGTTTTTCCTATCTGCTTGGGCATCTTCCCCACCTCCCTGATTACCTTTCCTACCAAAGAGAAATTCCTTGAGAGCCCAACTTTTCCCCATACCCTCCCCCATTTTCTATCTGGCCCGGAGGGTGAGAGCGCCTGTTTTATAACTGTCTGCTGATGTTTTAAGCTGGCCTCATCCAAAAACAGGCTGCAGCAAGGACCAATGAACACACACACACACTCTGCTCTCCTGACACCCACATCTTCCACTCGGGAGTAACTCACAGCTCATACGAGCGCCTACTGTAATTTCCCAGATCAGCCTAAGATTTTGAAACATTAAAAAAAAGCCAGTAGTAAAAATAATAGATGCAGTACCTGTCAATCTTAGTAATATTTTGTTTAGTCTGATTTCTCGCATCAGGGCAATATGAATCCACAGGGACTAGAACCAGCAATGGCACAGAAAATAGGAAACGAGCAAAATAGGAACACAACACACAACAGAGCAAAATAGGAATAAAGTGACATTAGTGCTAGCGGGTCCCCGCTCACAGTCATCTTATGTGGCTGAATTCTGTGTGTGCACATTATCTTGCGATTTAATGGTTTCAAAAGTGTCACTCTGCCGCGAGACTAAATTGGTACACTGGTGATCCTCCGTCAGACTATAAATACGAGTGAGAAAGAGAGGAATTTTTAATGCGTGTCATATCGGAATAGTACCTCCAGTTTCCTCTTGACGAAGTTCGTTAAGCTCACTAAAAAATTGGAATGCCTGTCTATGAAAAACACAGCAAGCCATTGGTGTCAACATGCAGGGTCATCAGAGTCCAATAAACAAGAAAACTGTGTGTTCTGTTTCCAAATTAACCAGGCACATCATCATAAAATCCAGGTGACCCCTTGGATATGCAGAACTAAGTATCCAAGAAGCTCATAAACATATAGAATGAGAAATTTTCACAAAATCGTTCTATTCCAAGTGTAAAATACAGCTGCTGGTTAATTTATTCAGGGGCAAATACAACCCATTTCTTTGGGGGCTCTAGCAACCTGTGTGGAACACAGCAACTGAGAGAGATTGCTACAGAAGCACCAGCTTTAATATTTCATTACTTACAGGCATCTCTATGGTCATCGGACCGGCCATTGGGCCTTTCTAAAAATCCATTTATCTACCAACCACTCTTCCCAATCCAGGCCTATGTTTTCTTAACTTATTCTAAACTGTGGTCACTTTATTGACAAAAATATTCTTTTCCCCACGGAAAGATACAAAAATCACACTTAAAACTTTTTACCTCTGATTCTGAATTTGTAAGTTTCTCTTTTTTACAGATAAAGGCAAAGCAAACTACATTTATTTTAGTACTTTGGTACACTGGTAGCAAAAGGTTCTTACTTGTTATTAGAAATGTGAAAAGCAAATAATGTCGCCTTTATATGCTATTTATTTATTATGTATGTGTATATGAGGCAGCGGGGGTTGATGGGAGACAGAGGAATTTTTTTTTAAAATTAAAATGAAATCTCAAAAGTAACACCAAACTTGTACTAAATTATCATATTTAGCAAGTTGTGTTTTCCCACATACTCACCAACACTTGATATCAGTTAAAAATGTTTGCCAATCTGATGGGTAAAACAATGGCATCTCATATTGTGTAGATTTGCATATAACTGATTATGTGTGAGGTTGAATATATTTTCAAATGTCACTTAGCCATACATTGGTATTCTGTAAGTTGCCTATGTATACTTTATATCCAGTTGTACATTTGGATTTGTCTTTTCTTATTGATGTCTAGATATTTTTTTACAGTTAGGCCACTAGTGCTTCGACATATAAATATTAAGAATATTTTCTTCTATAGCTTGTTTTAAAATTTTGTTTATGGTGTCCTTTGGTATACAACAGTTTATGATTATGTCCATGATGGTTTTAGGGCATTCCCTACCCTGAGGTTACAAAGATATTCTCCTATACTTTATTATACCTGGAGCTCTTTCTCTTCCTAGTGACAAAGGGGATGAATTAGATGCTGGCTTCTCAGGTACGGCAAAAAGATAAGCAGACAAGAGGGTTTAAGATGGTGGTGAAAGTAGCTGACGTAGGTCTAGAAGCAGCCAGGTTCAATGAGCACCCCTGAAGCCAGAATGTATTCTCTAAGTGCCACTGCCTACTAAAACCCCCAAGATTTCTTGCAGAAATGGCTGATTCCAGTCATGGGGCAGACAATGAATAAGATTAGCTGAGACCATCCTGTTGGACCAGAAAGCAGGGAAGATCCAAAGATTTCTGGGGTCATGTTGAAAGAACACAAGAGACAACCTGAAGGGGCTCCTCCTGGCCAAAGAGGAGATGCTCTCAACATGCAAACACTAGCTATTGTAAAGCGTTCAAACATATTAAATAGGTAAAAATCCCTGAGTCCATATGGTACTACTGGTTACTGTATAAAGTTGTTATGACACCAATGCATTCTGAAATTAGAAAATAAAGGGAATGAATTAAATGTTTATCTCGAGTTTCCTATAGGAATTGTATTTCAGGATAACCAAATATTTGAGCCGAGATGGCCCTTCATAAATATGGATGGAGTGATGGAATTAGGATGTCACCATTTTGAAACCCCTAATAAAATAATAGATCTAGGTAATCATCATCAGTAGCTTAAAAAGCCATTAAGTGAAAGGCTGAAGTGGAACTTTGTAATGGATGGATCAGGTTGGTGAAACCGCCACCCGCCAATCAATCTGATCGTTACGTGCTTCCCGATGCAGCGTGATGGGAAGTAAAAGCACGACCACAAGCAGTTCCTACCCAAACAAGAAGCCTGAATCTGATTCAGCCTCCCTCTCTCACCCAGATCACAGTAAGCACAGATGGTGAAAGGCACCTTAGATGACACGTCAAGAACAGGTCAGCAAAGCTCAGAACGCAGGAGATTCCACAGGATGAATGGCTTATTCAACAAGTGAGGGCGGGTGGAACACGTGAGCCCATGTTATGAATGAAGACGCACCTACGAAAGGCTAAGTGACCAGAACGACAGCCAGGTCTCCAACCCTTTAATTCATTTTTCCCAATACATTCTGAACAAGACCTCTAGCTTGACAAGCTCAGCGTCAGAACTAACTTTCATAGCGATAATTGGGGTTTCCCATGTTTCGATGGAAATTCATAGAAAAGTGAATTGAGATGCACTTGCCATACGAAGCCGATGAAATGACTGTTCCAAATGCAGCGCTCAAAAGTAACAATGAAGCTGATTTCTACAAATAGAAAAATAGCCTTCCTTTTAACTGAGCACTTCATCCTGAAAAGGGGATTCTCCTTTTCCTCATTAATGGTCTCTCCCCTTTTCTTGTGATTGAAGAGTCACATGATTTAAATAAAAAGTGAGAAACTGAGCCAACTCAGGCGATGGCTGCGTGATTCGTAGGAGCAAATAACACACACGTGAAAGACATTTCCTGCAAAGTATGACAGACTTGCAAATTATCCTTCTCTAGCTAATTAGCATTTTAGAAAAATCGGGTTTAATCACTAGAGAAGCCCACTGCTTCTCTGGGAGCTGTCTTGTGAGCAGTGCCCGGCAACTTTCAGGGGAGATGTATCCAGCAGGTACTGCATTTTCTTTCGATTTCTGAAGCAAAGAGAAATACTGCCATCCCCCTCCCCACTCCCAACTAATTCAAACATAATGACCTGTCTGTGTCGTGCTATGGCGTTTCTTCACGCACATCGAAGAGTTAAGGGGGAAGGGACACGGGTAGGAGGTATTTGAAAGCTTCCCTTGCATAGGCTATATACACAGAAGAGATTCACGGCTTTGCTTAATTTATAAAACACCTACCTCCCCATTAAAATGGCATGACGGCAAACTTATACGGCAGCTGACGTAAATCACAATTCGTATTGTGTGGGGTATTGGCTTGAGTAGTGTGAACAGTTAAGACTCCTGGGGGTGAGGGGAACACCAAAAACAGCCCAAATCATCCTCAGTTACATGCACATTTCTTTTTCAAACTTGTGACTTTGGGCTGCTTTGGTGGCTGCGCAAAGGAATGTTCTGCTCCCTGAGTCACAGAGAGAATGCTCAGCGTTTCATTCTGCTAACGATGTAGAGAACTACAACAATTATGTGAAAAGTCTCTGTAATATTTGAGACTTATATTAAGATGGAGAGAGTTGAAAACTATTTGCTAAAATGTGTACTGGAAAGATGGGTTGAATTTCTACCCAGCAACTCTAGGCCACTGACTTGAAGCTCCCTTAACATTTCATTCCAACAAAATACAGTCATTAATTCTTACAATTACTGTCATATGGCTATGCATCTTGGAGTTCGTAATAAGTCAACCAACTTTTAGCAAAACACATAGGGTTTGAGCTGCCTACATACAGTGAAGGCCAGGAGTTATTCCGTGGAAGGCTTTGGAGGTGAAGTTGAGAAGGTGGGTGGTAATACTTAGACAAGAAAAGCTACACTGAGCAGGAAATAATATAATAGGAATTAGATTTTAGGAAAAAGAATTTTCCATTTTCTCTCACCTCTTCATACCTCCATGATCCCCCCTCTCCTCTGTCAGGTGAATACCTCTTATTTCACTGAGTAAATAGCAGCAACCAGAGGAGACACCCCCCTCCCCCATACACATATTTTTGCCAGTTCTGGTTTTCTGTATGAAAGACACAGACACTTTCTTAAGTCTGGGTTTGCCCATATGGGGAGAGTGTATCACATATTTTGTAGGATGATTATGAGGATTAAGTGAGAATACAGGTGAAGTACACTTCCTGACACTTGGTAAGGACTCAATAGTTAGGAGGGAAAATAAGACAGAACCCTTCTCTAACAGCTGACTGCTGTTTCAAATAATGCTGCTGTTCCTGGATATTTGAGAATCCACAAAAGATGTCTTTCACTCTATTTTTTCTAGTATTTGTTCATTCAGCAGTTCATAAGCACTGTGAGCCCAGCAGTGTGCTAGCAGCTGGGGATATGGGTGAAGACATCAGCTCTCCTGTCTGAGAAGTTTAAAGCTGCCAGGATAGATGGGCACGAAAAACCACCACACAGGCAACGAGAGCAGCAGTAAAGTGCGTTTGATACAGACTCTACATGGTACCAGGGTACACAGGCAAATGAGAGAATAGACTCTGGACTATCATTTGGATGATGCTTTTCTTCATGTCTACTCTCCCTATTCTTCTATAACGAACGCCTCTAACTGTAGCTTGCAAAATAAACACCCTCTTAAATCAGTAGTACCTTTGGGTGCGGGGGGGGGGGCACAGAAGAAAGAGAGTTCAAGTTCAGGTTAAGCAAAATGTCTCTATTTTTCAAGGGCAATCACTTGAGTATTATTCCACCTGATTGCTATAACTTTGGTAATTGGGATCTTAGCTCCTAAGGGTTTTCTGCAGTATTTGATAAGTAAACTGCCCTTACTCTGATGGTTCTCATTAACGGTTATAAAGGAGATGCAGCATCCATCAGCACATGAATGCTTACATATAATCCAAAGTAAAATTAGGTATTAAAAACATCAAGGATCTTTAGATAGGTAATTCAAGGGATGATCCAAGAAAACACTCTTTTTATAAAGTAAAGCAGCAGTTATAGTCACAGGTATCAAAACTGATACCCAAGAGCTAGAGAAAGTCTTGGCTCTTCCTCAAAGGAGGCTTATTCAGGAGAGACGATAGCTTTTCTCACTCAAAATAATAATACGGATTTAGGGAACCCATCCACTGTGTGGTGTGCTTTTTCCCAATTCTCTCATGACAATTGCTCCCAATGGGACATTTCCACATGGGGGATGCCCCAACCTGGCCAGTGGAAGCATGGAGTATAAATTGCTTAGCTTTTTCAAATTAGCATAAGAAAAATGAAATCCCTTTATGTATATGTTTGTGTGCATGTGTGTGTAAAGAAAAGCAGGAGTATTTTATGGCAATCTGTGCTATACACAAGGATTCTGATAAATGGCTTGTGTTACGTAACGTCTGCATGCCCCCAAAAAGGAAGTTGATATGCATACTTGAAGAAAGTAAGTTCAGGCCAGTAGAAATACTTTAAAGTTCCTGAAATCATCACTCACAGTTTCCACATTTTCTTGGTCTTGTTTTTCCCTCCCTCTCCCGTCTCTGATCTCCTTCTTCCCCTTTAAGTCACACTGTTGCTTTAACAATTTCATATCAAAATGTGCAGCTCTTCTCAAGAGTAATGTAATCATCATACCATGTAATACTTCCTCAATGCAGCACAAGATGAGATATAAAATAGATAACCAACAAGGACCCACTGTAAAGCACAGGGAACTCTACTCAAGATTCTGTAATAATCTATAAGGGAAAAGAATCTGAAAAAGAATGTATATATGTACGTATAACTGAATCACCGTGCTGTACACCTGAAGCTAACAGGACATTGCAAATCAACTATTCTTCAATCAAACAACAACAACAAAACACCGGGTTGAGGAATGACACCTTCACTGGAAGCAAGGCAGGCTTCACGCACCCTGTGAGGCTGTGCATGGCTGGCCATCAGGTGAGGATTCCCTGCTCAGCACCCCTTCCACACCCTCAGCTGCAAGGAAACCCTGGCTTTGATCATTTATGGAGACTCTTCCTCTTCCTGAATCCTAAGAACTCAGAGTCAGAGCTCTTTTCCCCAGGATAGGTTCCCAGCGACCTGGACCCTGCTTACTCTTTGGAGAGGCTTACGCCAGGGTTCCAGGCAAGACGGACCAAGAGAAACACAAGGGCAGGGCCGCTGCTCGAGGCCTATCCTCTAAACCCGCAGAAAACTCTTGACAAAATGATGAAAGTGGAGGACAGAGAAAAATGAGAGCCCGAAAATTTCCTTCCCATTGAGCATCTCATGGCCCCTGTGCCCTGGCTCCCCGAGTCCCCCCAAAGTGCATCGGTTAATCGGCTGTTTATTTGAAACCGTCGACAGAAGTTAATAGACAGTTATCAGTTAATTGAGTGAAGGGTCTCCTCATTCATCTTGCTGATTCAATCTAACCCCCTCCGTCTTCCAGACGGTGTCCCCGCAGCTCCAAACAGTCGCTGCTGCAAGAAAGGCCTGAGAACAACGGGAAGCTAATAGTTTAACTGTTCCTCTAAATTTGTTTGACAAAACTGACAGTTAGCGTGTTCTGCCGCGCGTTGTGGGTAATCTGCAATTTACCCCTGGGCGTGTGGTGGGTGCCCGTTTTATTTACCTCTCGTAGTTAAAAGCCTAATTAATATTCCGCCCTGTAACAAAGATTAGAGATTTGACAAACATTGTAATTTAAATTCTCCATTATAGCAAACATTAAAATCAAACATCTTCCACACAGCCCATTGCATAAAGGACACGTGTAGCTGTAATTTAACTTTTTAGTTTTTAATACCAGAAACTAATTTCTGCTGTCAGTTTAATGAGCTGGAAAACACAAATCTTGCTGCTCTCCGTGTGGGCACAGACTGTGAGAGATGAACCGAGGGGAGGGAGCACAGTGATGTCTTTCAAAACATATTTCTAAATGCGCCAAGCAAATGGTATGCATGTAATCACATCAATTCAATGGGATGCTGTGGGTTCCTGAAACCATTTTAAAGCTTACAAAATAGCTGCAAAAATAAAACATCTCAAGAGAGAAATGAAGAAATTACTCTGGTATTTTCTAAAGGAAAGGTGTGTCTGTTTAAGGGATATAGGAGAATATATGCAGATACTGACCACAAGCAAAACAAAACAAGTGAAGCCAC
Organism: Physeter macrocephalus; assembly: GCF_002837175.3. Classification (NCBI taxonomy): domain Eukaryota; kingdom Metazoa; phylum Chordata; class Mammalia; order Artiodactyla; family Physeteridae; genus Physeter; species Physeter macrocephalus. The sequence continues at coordinate 28,506,883 of NC_041232.1, forward strand.
CCGCAGTCCTGCAAACTGAGACTCTTAAGGGACAAGGTGGTCATTCTGACGTCTATCACCGATGCAGAGTGCTTTCCAGAATACTAACGGTGGAACAAGGTAGCCAACAGCTCGAGGAGTCCTCAAAGAAACTGTTCTCATTCACGCTAATTTTCACTGGACACTCAGCTTCATAAATTTTATGTGACTGATTAAAATTATTGCATGTAGAATACCTTCAGGCAGCTGAAATGGCTCATTAAACAAGGAAGCTAGCTGGGAATTATCAGTAATGTAACAAATTTGTATACTGTGAATCTGATGTCTTTAGAAAGAATGGAGGAGGACTATGTAAGTCCCGCTCCCACTTTGGAGCTGGGCTCAAGGGGGAAGGGAAGAAACGCCTTGATCTCAAAGAGGCTCTGGCTACTCCCACTCTTCCTACCTGATACTCAGAAACCCACTGACTTGCCAACCTGTGCAGAGACGTCATTAGTCACTGGCAGCTTCAATCTGCTTCAGTTATTTTACATTCTGATCCCAGGAGGAAATGTACTCTCTGCTGCAATTTCAGGCTAAACCAAAGATAAACGGATTCACTTTAGAAATCGACAAGCCAGCGTGTCCCAGTTTATACTAACATCTCGCAACACAGAGCAAAGTATGTGTAAATATTATTAACCTTGCCACAGTCTTAAACGAAAGAGGTAGATATTGCTAAGGCAGAAGGTTTCCAAGTGGCCTGAGAGTCAAACATTCTCCACCAAGCTGTGTCCATCAGCAACATGGTTGGTTCCAGAGGGAGACACGACCTGTTCTTTCCACAAAAGATATACACCAGCCCTCCTAATCCATTTTCCAGAGAGAAGTCGGCTATTCTCCCGAGCATCCCATGTCAGCTGCTGTGGAGGAGTTCCTTGATAACTCTTGATGGACATCAACAGTATATTGGTTTATAATATTTGAAATAAAAATCTTTGCCAGCTCTTTGCAAAAAAGAGCAACCATTCCTACGAAATGCCTGTAATTGCCCTGAAAATGCTTAGGCACGCTCATGGAAACAATATGTCACCATATGACTCAGAGACTGTTTATAAACCAGTTGGGCAAAAAATTAAATCAAAACATATCCGGTGGGCTTCCCTGGTGGCGCAGTGGTTGGGAGTCCGCCTGCCGATGCGGGGGACGCGGGTTCGCGCCCCGGTCCGGGAGGATCCCACATGCCGCGGAGCGGCTGGGCCCGTGAGCCACGGCCGCTGAGCCTGCGCGTCTGGAGCCTGTGCTCCGCAACGGGAGAGGCCACAACAGTGAGAGGCCCGTGTACCGCGAATAAACAAAAAAAACATATCTGGTATTTAAAAAAAAACATTTTGGAAAAGAGTAACCAAATGAGAGATTTGGCCTTTCAGAAAACAAAACAAAACAGAACAAAACAATCCCCCTCAAAAACCATAAAAATGAAAACACACTAAAACAATTATATTATCAACATGATTACATTGAATCTGAGGAAAAGTATCAGAAAGAAATAAATCAGCAGAATATGTTTTCTTTACCTTATAGGATATTATGAGACTATTAATAAAAGTTTTTACATATCTGAACTATTACTGTTCTGTATAGACTGTCTATGGTTCCAGAAATAATGTGTTATTTATTTTTTGAGATTAATTAAAATAGGATACCATGATCTCTTTTCAACCGCAAATTCTCTCTATGCAAAATTGTAGTGCACATAAATTTATATCTTCAAAAATCTGACATCATTGGGGGAATTTCAGATACAGAGTATATGAATGGCCAGACAATCCTATTGGGAATCAGTAAAAAGAGATCTTCTCAGAAAGAGAAAACCAAGGTAAAGTTAAAGATGGAACAGAAATAGGGGTTTTTGCAATAAAACCAGTCAACATGAAGGAAAATGAGGAAGAAAGCAGGGCCATAGAAAGGCACGCTCCTGTGAGGAGGAACCCTTGGCATGTGCTTCAACTGAGGCCAACCACGGTTCTTGGGAGAAGGGAGAGGTTCCGTGAAATATGCCCTGGAGGTTACAGAAAGGTCACTCCAAGCCTTTCTCACTCAAAGCAGGCAAGTTACTCTGCATCCAGGGAACCAAATAAGAAGCACAAGGTAGGACTTGAGGAAAGAATTAAAATAAGGAGAGAATAATTGAGCCTTAAAATCAGAAAGGCTTTGAACAATTGTCTATACAGCCAGACACATGAGACAATGCCTCTTAAAGTGTGTATTTCCTGAAATAATGGAAAATGCTTCTATAAGTATCTTCCCCAAATTTTGAGAATGGCAGATCTTGAAAAGTTTCTATCAAGCAAGAGATGGTAAATGACAATTATTGCATACTATTGGTTATTACTATTAAAATATGATTATGCAGTTGATGGCCCGTTTATGTGGTACTTCATCATTATTGTATCATAGAATGGAAACAGAATTCTTTTAGGGATGTCATAAGTCACCTCTTTCCACTGCTTCCCATCTTGTTCCTCAGCCATGAGTTTTCCTAATACACGATTTTTCAGAAACCCAGTTCTGGAGATATATTTTTAGAGTATAACTTTCAAATTTCATCCTATTCATTGGGGTTAATGAGGCGGTCAAAATGGTGCTAGTCACAGAAAATCAAGCTTGGTCCTATGGAAAAATGTATTTAATTCATTAACATGGATGTTCTGAATTTCATATGAAAAATACCAACTAATTATTGAAAACTCAAAGTCTGGATTTAAAAGTTCAAGAGACAGAGTTACTGTGGGTAAGAAGAAAATTCATCAGTTGATAAAGAAAACAGAATGCTAAGAAATACAAAATTATCACTTAATGCAATCTGCATTTTCCTTGCCATCAGGGATAATCAAATCTCTTAACAAGAATTTAATAATGAAATTGGAAACGACCATTGCTCATGCTTTCAGAGCTGTGGTTCAGAAACTGCTACTACCTAACGTTATTGTTGACCAATATTGTCCCTGGGTCACGACAAAGGCACCACCAAACAGAAGCAGACCCTTTATAAGACCCTTTCTTATAGGGGCCCAGGGGCCATAATTTCATCCAGTGACCATAGTGACACCTACTTTGTGCATTACTAAGAACTTCTGCATGCCTTTCATGAAAGGCTGAACTCATAGGATCCGGGATCCTGGTGACCAGCTGCCATCCCCCACCAAGCTCTATGGGTGCAGGAGGGGCCTGGCATTTCAAATGTGGGAGAATCCCAGTGGCTCTGGGAATTCCTTCAGTCTCCACCATTTTCTGGGCCTGAATTTATAGTGTGATATGACTAATCCCCATTTCAAAGTGTAACCCAGTCCGAAGTAGCATAAACTGGGGTGACATACACCTGAATCCCAGGACTCTTTTGTTGATGACCTCTTTCATTTGTGAAGAAGCAAAAGAACACTGACAAGGAGTCCGTTTTACGAAATTTCCTGTCAGGGGCCTGCCATAGGACACGTGCTTAATGAACTCTCCCTGCACATGGATCTGACCATCCTGTTTCATGTTGGACACAGCCTCATGGGTATTAAGGCTTGTTGGAGGCCAAGAGTAATCATCAACCATTCTCCATCCTATTACCCCGTTTCAATTTTCTGCACAGCACACACTACTCTCTTCTATTTCTTTTATACCCTCGTTTCCTGTAAGTTGCCGGCCAGCACTAGAATGCGTGTTCATCTATCTTGCTCACCCTGGAGTCCTGGGCCCTACAACAGGGTAGGCACTCAGTAAGCACTGGTGGGATGAAGGATGGAAGGAGACAGGTGCCCCTCTGATAACCCTCTCCCTCTGTGTGTTCACAGTCTACTCATCTACGGCTTATCACTGTCTCATCAATGGGTTCCTCGAAACACCTGCTGTAAACATGCCAATGGAGCTGCCCCCACCCACAAGTTATGTTTCTGCCCCAGGGAGGTGTGTTCAGTCTCCCTTTCCAATGAACCTTCTCCGGCCCATAGGGTTTTTGTAAGTGGGATCTCTTTAGGTTTGTAATTAATCAGGAGCCGTGCTGACTGGTACAGCGCCCTGCACCGTCTTGGGTGTGAGCTTTCACAACCCTTGTCATCAGCGGGCTGCAGGTTCAGGAGTACGCGCTCACGTTACCATGACACCCTGCAGCCTGTTGAGTTTCACTATGCTGAGCCTTACCATAGTAAGCATTTAAGAAAACATTTACGTGCAAGGACTGTCCTCACAGAACATACTTAGCGTAAGGGACCTCTGTTGTCTTTGTGATTCAACAATTCAGAACAAAAACTTTAAAACCTCATGGAAACGTTCACGATTCACGACCAATAGGTTAGGGCGCCAAGCCCTGTTAAGCTCTGTCATATTGTTCTTAATATCGGTGTGCGTTATCTGCTGGGAACCCATACGAAACACTACAGCTTTGGGTCTTGCGTTTTCAAGTTGGCCTCTGGGGCGCTGGCAGATGGAGTAGCATGAAGGCCAGAAGGTGAGGGATTATCCTGGAAACGGCTGGGAAGGATGCTCAGGAGGTCGGAGAAAGGAGGCTGCGGTGAAGGTGGTGGTAGGTGGGCAGCTGGGACAAGACAAACGATGTATTTTTGTTCTGTATTTATGAGACGCTCATGTTAGTTAAAAACCTTATATATATAGAATTTACACGATCAGTTTTTGTATGCAAATTAAATATAACAAATTATAAATACACACAAATACATACATGTACTGGGGAGGATGAAGAAGCATTAAATTTGTAGTTAAGAAATATAATAGTTACTGTCACAATCCTAGATACTGAAGACGCTCGCTTCCAGGTCTATTAATCAGTGCATTGCCTGCCGACCACACGTCCCTTGTCATCCCTGGGGGTCCCGTTTGCACTGATGTTCTCTCCGCGCACCTGCCCATCTGTTCATTCCCATTCATTCTTTTTTTTTTGGCGGTACGCAGGCCTCTCACTGCTGTGGCCTCTCCCACTGCGGAGCACAGGCTCTGGACGCGCAGGCTCAGCGGCCATGGCCCACGGGTCTAGCCGCTCTGCAGCACGTGGGATCCTCCCGGACCGGGGCAGGAACCCGTGTCCCCTGCATCGGCAGGCGGACTCTCAACCACTGCACCACCAGGGAAGCCCCCCATTCATTCTTGATGACTTCCTCTCTGAAGTGGTTCCTGGTGCTCCGCCCCTGGCACAGGTGACCCTCCTCCTCCGGGAACGTCCCCACGGCCTCTTCCGTGGTCCCCTTTTGTAGACCTGATCCCTTGGTTTTTATGACACTTTTCTTTACGAGACTGCCTTGTTTGTGATGACGGTTTCTTCTTTTCTTAAATCTTTGCCTATTCATTCAGCAAGCTTTTTATATCTTCTCGTGTCCTCACTTCTCTTCTGACCCAGGTCACGTCCCTTGGGAGTCATGACAGTGACCTCAGCACCTCATCTCCCTGGTTCTCCCAGCACAGCAACGATACTCCAGTCTCTGTCTCTGTCTTCACGTGGCATCTTCCAGAGTCTCTTCACACTGTCCGCATCCAAATTTCCACTTTTATAAGGACAACAGTCACATTGGATTAGGGCCCACCCTTATGACTGCAGTTTAATCTGATTACCTATACAAAGATCCTATTTCTAAATAAGGTCACATTCTGTGGTCTGGGGAATAATAAAACACTTAGAAGTAAACCTAACCAAGAAGGTGAAAGACTTGTATGCAGAAAACTAGAAAACACCCAGGAAAGAAATTAAAGCAGATATGCATAAATTGAAAGACATTCCATGTTCATGGACGGGAAGAACTAACATTGTTAAATGCCCACACTATCATGGTCTGGTTTTACACAGTGGCCACGTTCAGTCTTTTAAAAGGAACTGAAGACAAGTATAGAAAACGCTTCTGTTCTAAAACAGAAATCTGACTACCACTCTGTTTGCAAGACTAGCCTCTTCCAACTTCCCTCCCTCCCCTTCACTCCCTGGCTACCTCCCAGTTTTATTTTCCTCCGTTTTACAGATAAGTTACTTATTTCCCTTGTGGTCTGTCTCTTCCCATCAGAAGGCAAGCTCTACAAGAGAAGAAATTTTGTTGATTCCTTTCTGCAGAACTTAGAACGCTGCTCACAGCTGCTCATTTGGCATCTGCTACATGAATGAAGAGGCCCATATTCAGTGTCTACATAAGTACTAGCCAATGTGAGTGTGTTTACTGGAGGACTGAAATAACTCACTTGCACTGTAAACGGGCTGTACACTGAAGCAGGTGGCTGCACACTTGGGCATACGCGAGTCTAGACCAGCAGGAGTGTGAATGGACCTTGTCCTGTGATTGTGCTGTTGACAGGGCCCCTCACTGTGGTTCTAACTCTACCCATTTCCTCTGAACTTGGCCCTTTGTGTTTTTCCTCTCAGACATAACGCTTAAGGCTTTTAGACATATGTCTAATTTCTGAGTATCTGCTGATCAAGTACCCAAGTGTTTCCCCTCAAATTGCCAAATACTTTTTAAAAGTGATGGTCTTTACTATGAATTTTAGTATTTGTTGTGAAATCTGGAAGACCAAATAATGGTACAAATACTAGAATTAATTCTAGTGTGCTCTTCATGATCAATTTATTATTTATACACATTTTCTAGAGGAGAAATTGTGTTTCATCCTAAGGTTTTCACTATCCTTTAGTTTTTATCTATATGAACTTTAAAAATTGTGTTTAATTTGGCAACATGCATAGTAATCATTAATTAGGGTCTTTTTTACTCCTATTTTATAACAAACATTTAGGTATTTTTCAAGTAAATGGTAGAATTTCAACTAAACGAGCCCCTACAGAGATGTTCACTCATCTGTCATAGAGAATTTTGCTGATATTTGACGGTGACTATTTAGAAGAAACCAATGTCTCTGAAATATAGGCCAGAATCACTTCACTGGTCACTGGTGTTGTCACACTCCTGAGATGTGACCATGCCAGGATGACATAATTATATGTCATAGAAGGTTAAAGAAAATACAACCACTTATAATTTTACTGGCAGGTCAGGCTGAAATTAAACAATATATAATTACTGGCAGGTCAGGCCGAAAATGACCCTGAAAAGGACACTTAGTTCTTAAGACTTACAAAGTCATTTGAACGTATTTTGTGTGTAAACTCACGACAAGAAGTTTCTTAGAATAATTCCCACCTTTACTACACAAGTTGGGTGCCATTATAGCTCTTTCTATTCTCTATTATGTTTTATTTATTTTAAAAGGTGCCGGTTCTTACTAATCTTGTACATCAGTTCCCACCCTATTCTGACTCTCGCTAATGTTTTTGGCCAGGGTGTGTAACCCCGCTCTGCTTAGGTCCTCTGTAGCCCCTAGACTGTGGACGATAGCCTAACTTTACTCAGCAGAGTCTCGACTAAAACATTTTTCTCAGCCTTACAATATACTAGTGCACACACATACCAACACACACACAGACACACACACTTGTTCTTCAGCAACTTCATTTCACTAGCTGGTCAAAGGATTCACACTGGCATTTATTGATTTATGAAATCCTCTCTTTGAGACTTTACCCTAACTACTTTATTTGTCCTGTTTCAATAAATTAAGTGGAAGTTTAACATATTTTTTCTAAAAATAATTCATTTTCGATTGGACAAAATCTAGAAATAGAGAGAAGGTTAAAGAAAATACAACCACTTATAATTTTACCCCTCAGAATAATAACTGCTAACAGTTCAGGATATTTTAATCCAGTCATTTTTTTTTACACATATTAATTTTTAAAAATTTTGGATTTTTCTGTACTACTTATTTCTATGACTTCTAAATGTCATTAACTTTTTTTTGAAAACATAGGTTTTAATGACTAAAGAATACTTAATCAAAATGACATTAATAATGTCTTTTGGTAATTTAGCTAGCTTCTAAATTTTTTACTGTCACAGATAATACTGTGATGACTATCCTTATCGATAAATCTGAAAATTCCCTTTGAAAAAATTCTCAGTGGTCAGATGAATGGATAAAGAAGATGTGGCACATATATACAATGGAATATTACTCAGCCATAAAAAGAAACGAAATTGAGTTATTTGTAGTGAGGTGGATGGACCTAGAGACTGTCCTGCATAGCACAGGGAGATCAGCTGGGTGCTTTGTGACCATCTAGAGTGGGGGGATAGGGAGGGTGGGAGGGAGACGCAAGAGGGAGGAAATATGGGGATATATGTATATGTATAGCTGATTCACTTTGTTATAAAGCAGAAACTAACACACCATTGTAAAGCAATTATACTCCAATAAAGATATTAAAAAAAATTCTCAGTAGTATTGGATTAATGGGCATGTCCATTTAAAATAGCAGTGTTACAAACTATAAATGGCTTTTAAAAAATGTGTACCAATTTCTATTCTCACCAGAAAATGCATGAGGAGGGCCTTCTCACTATACCCTACTGGCTTTTAAAAGTAGTTGTCAATTTGATGTGCAAAATAGAGTATTTTACTTTCTAAGTTTACATTTCATTGCTTATTAATGAATGAACAGCTTTTAATGCATACATTGATCGTTTGCACTTCCCCTTCTATAAACTGACTATTCATATCCTTTGCCTATTTTTCTCTTAAAATCTTAGTGCACCATTCATGGATTTGAATGGATTACATTAAGAGTAGCAGCCATTTGTTACAAAATGTTCAGCCTGGTTGGAAGTCTTTTGTTGCCTCCACTGTTCTCTCATCTCATTGTGCATTTGCTCTCTCCTTTCCCTTCGACAGCTCATTCTTTCCCATCCTTCAAGGCTGGGTTCCTTGATGCATCTAATCTTTTGGTCCATGGTGATGTCACTTTTCTCTGAACTCCAAAGCAGTAATTGTCCTGACCTCATCCTGTCTCATTTGATTAATTACCTTTAATATGTATAATGTCTTACGAGATTTGTGAGGCAAAAAACATTTCTCATACTTCACAGGCTTAGCACGTTGCCACTAAACGATAGTGATTCAAATCACTGGGCACGCCAAACATAACACAATGCAAACAAAAAAACAAACAAAAAAACCACTGATTTTAAAAATATTTGCAATTTTCCTCTTCCTGAAATATATTTTCCCAAAGAAGGAAAATGTCATCAAATATAAACAACTCTTAGATAATAGAAATTCATTATGTGTCTGGATGAGATTATTTCATATTACATAGTACAAGCTGACATTACATCTTGAGATGAACAAGTAAGTAATTATGCATGAAAGCTAGCCGTGTGGAAATGGAAATATTTTTGGCGGACACGATATCTACTGAACACAGTGGATGTGTCAAATTATTTTTATAACTGAAGCATAATGTATCATCCCAAATATAACTACATAGATCATCCTGACTTACGATAGGGTTACGTCCCGATAAACCCATCATAAGTTGAAACTATCCTAAGTCGAAGATATATTTAATACATGTAACCTACCAAACATCAGCCTACCTTAAATGATCTGAGAATGCTTCAATTAGCCTGCAGTTGGGCAAAATCCTCTAACACAAAGCCTGTGTTATAACAAAGTGTTGAATATCTCATGTAATTTATTGAATATTGCACTGAAAGTAAAAAACGGAATGGTTGCCTGGGTACAGAATGGTTCTAAGTGTATCAGTTGTTTACCCTCTGGATCATGTGGCCGACTGCGAAGTGTCACCGCTCAGCATCACGAGAAAGGGTCATACTCCATATCGCTGGCCCAGGAAAGATCAAAATTCCAAATTCCAAGTATTTTCTACTGATTGCTTTCGCACCATTGTAAGGTCAAAAACCTTTAAGTCCAACTGTTCTAAGCTGAGGACTGTCTGTATATGGATCATAGCAATATATTGCTGCATGTATTCTAAAATGCCAAAATACTGAAAATTATAAAGTATGTAACCAATTAAACATAAAGAATAAAGAAAGCAGATCCAAAGAACTTAGTGTAGTTGATTCTTGGTAATGGAAACCGTATGCATGTTTGCTACACATTTCTAAAAATGAAATCACATAAACATAACCTAAGGTTATACATGCATATAGGGAATAACAGGGATACTAGTCTGGCGAACCCTCCCGCCCAAGGTCGCCTAATGGAATTTTTTTTTCTATCAAACGATGAAACTTGATATATTTTCCTTTTATGGACAGAAACGGAATTTATAGCTGTGAGAAATTATGGTTTCTTTGCGTACTAAGTGCAGAGTTCTGAAAGCTTCCTACCAACTAAATGGCTTAATATTTTCGCTTTGAACTTTATATCAACATTCTTAATTTTTTTTATGGTGAACATATTTTCTTCCCAAGGCTAGCATGGTTGTCTAATTGTCAAGCAAATTAGATAAACTAAAATCATTTAGCCACACAATATTTTGGCTGCTAACAATGAAGAACAACTCTATTAAGAAAAAAACCCTAAGCACACAACAGCAACTTAAACAGTAAAGTATCATTTTATGTTTGCACATGCATAGGAAACAAGTAGAATATGGCACATGCTGATAAACCAAATTCTTTCCATACTCCGACCAGAAGAATCACAAAACTCAATACACTGGACAGAAAACAAGAGGACATAAATTCTTAAAGTTTTCTGGCTCTATGTTGGGAAGTATTAGGTTTAAAAAAAAATTTTTTTTTTTAAGTTACCACAGAAGGATTACTTATGAAGAATGCTCTCAATCCAGTCATTTTCTGCATCAAGTCCAAATGCAGCTCTGGACAACTCTTAAGTGAAGCAAAGTACAGGTGAAATGGCCCTCCTGTCACCCTGCACACTGATGCTGCCACACGTGGAGGTGGCTACAGGCTGTGGCTGGTCCCCTCCCTTCCTCCCCAGAGCTGTAACTGACATTAGGCAGAGGCTTCATGGTTTTTTCTTTCCCCCTTTTTTTTGTATTTTCTAAAATGGCATTGTGCTTTCAAAACAAATCTGCCTTCTATTTGCATATCAATTAAAAAACCTACTGAACTATTTCACTCAACAGCTAAAGGGATTTAAAAAGAAAAGGTCATTTTATTTCAAAATGTTAAGACTCAATTTACCTTCCCACACATTTCGATACACCCATAAAGCAGAGGGTAACATACATCCCAAAGTATGGGAGGCGATGACCAATAAGTAGTGTCATTGAGGGCACTGTTGCTGAGACAGCAAGAAAGGGCACGATACTGACTGTAGTTCTCCTCCCTGTTCACTCTTTTTACGAACAAGAGGCCTACACCCCAAAAGTTGGCAACCCTTTTTAGATCATTTGACATCATGTGATTTAAATTTCTTGGGTTCCTTTTTTCAAGAAAGAGCAGAGAAACACCTCTTGCAGTTGGCAGGTGGTGTGGTTGAATTCTGCACGTACGGAAGGGGTGAGACTCCTTGGAGGGCGCTGGAGACCACAGTCAGGATGCTCGCGACCCCACGCTGCTCACTCCCTTTACTTTGCCTCATGGAGTGTAAGAAAAATCTCTTATTTATCAGTAGGAAAGTTAACTTAGAAAACTATTTTTCACTCCTTTAGAAGCAATAAGGAATAACAAGAATGACTCTTTGCAAGTTACATGTCTGTGCGTGTGTGGTGTACACACATATGTAATATGTACACTTATTTTGCTGAATCATTGAAAGCTGAAAGACATTATGACATTTTACCCTTAATACTTAGCATGTATCACCTAAGAATGAGGAATTCTACATAACTACAGTGTTATTACTACTCTCAAGAAATCTAACCATGATACAAAAATATTATCTAATATACATGCATATTACTTCCAAATCGTCCCAATAATGTCCTTTACATTTTTTTTTTTTTTTGCTCGAGAATCAAGCAAGGATCATGTATTGCATTTACTTATCATGCGTCTTTAGCGTCTTGAATCTAGAACAGTCTCTGAATTTTTTCTTTTCATGATACTGGCCTTTTGAGGAATACAAACCAGTTGTTTTATAAAAACTTCCTGTAACCTATGTGGTTTGTTTTCCAATATGATTTATAAGAAGGAATTCACTCCAAAGTAGTTTGTACCACACTTCTCTGAGTTCCAGTTATTTTTAAGAGCAAAGAAACTCGGTGAGTGTTAATATATGCAATACCAGTTACATCCTGCTGCCTTCAAAACCTCAGAATGATGCTATACTAGGAGCTGTACCAAATAATTGTATCGGATAGGAGTTCCTCCCTGCATTTCCCCAAGAATCATCCGAACTAGCAGTAATTACATGGATACACATTCAGTTAAATTCACTGTAAGCAAATACATATATTTTATATTTGCAAATTAAAGTGCACATTCATTTCTAGGGGTGATGAATGGGAAGGTAATCACAGCTGTGGGCGTCTGAGCCGAGGTGCACGGGTCCTTCACCAGGAAGAGGAGGCTGCAGGGGCGTGGGTACAGGAGGGAGATGAGCTGTCAGGTGACACTGGGTGGGTCTCAGGTACAGAGGAGGGTCTACTGGAATTCTCTGCAGCTTTAATTGTGCTTTAGTAAGAGGAGGGGCTTGCCTAGGAGATGGGGAAGAACAGGATAGCTGAGACAGCGCCAAGGAGAAAAATACTTAAAATCATAGGATGATGGTCTTGGCCTGGGAAGAAATAAAAAGCTGTTATGAGGCAAAGGTGCCATGAATTACCAGCAGCACGCTCACTGCTGGGGGTTCAGTGAGAGGGCTGACAAATTCTCATCATTTCTAAGAACATAAGAGGAGCGGAAAGAAGAATTAAAAATTGGACTGAAATCATACATGAACATCTTAAAGGGCAGAGTTACTCTAGATATATACAAATCTGTGTTTTCTGTTTTTGCATATAGACAAATTTCTGGATACGAGCTAAAAAGGAGGTAAAAAAGTTGAGATGCTTAATTAGTGAATGTATGTCCTTCTGTCCTCCTTGGGCCCAAATTAAACACAGAATAAACAGAATATGATACATATAACACAGAGAGGCATCTCTTTTTTGTAACATCACTTCAAAATATGTCTATTTACTGTAAAACAGATTTGTATAATATGAGACCACTAGTCGATGCATGGGAAGGCTGAAAAAAATTAGATGATGATTATTATTATAATACAGAAAAAAATCAAGAGCGGGGGTGGGAGAAGATGAGTTGGCTGGACGGGGGTAGCCTGACCTGATCTCTTTCCCTCAATGTGTCAGGTGTCTGAAGGACAGTGGGCCCAGCATCCTGTTCCTCCAGGTAGGTCCTGGCACACCTGCATCCTCAGATCCTCTTTTGCTGTCATTGCTCCACAACCCGATAACAATTGGTAAATTTGGAGGACTCAGTCCAGCCAGCCCGGTTAAATCCATCATCTTAATGATTTATTTGGAGTTGATTCTGGACTCTGGCAGCTTTAGAAGCTGTCGGTGCTTCGTCCCATCTAAGTGGGCAGCTCTCTGTTCAACAGAGGCTACAAGGAAGCAGGCGTCCAAGGGGTATGGCCACTAGGCCAGGCGGAAAGCACTGGGTCAGTATTCAGAACAACAGAGTGACCCCTTGGACGAACTTACACTTGGACCCTTCCGCTCACCACTTCTGGACCAGCACCGAGCGGGTGCCCAGCACAAGTAGGTGTTGTGTGAACATCTGTTCAATGAGTGATTATTGTAGCTGATCTGTTTTGTGATATATCTGGGGGCATGTCTTTAATTAAGAAGACACAACTCAGTTTAAAATTATGATCCAATTCCTCAGAGTCAGCAGCAAAATTTTACTTTAGTGAAAGGCACCTATCTTCTGAGTTTGCACCAAAGGAGGTGATCTTCCAACAGACATCCAGTTACTCAAAGTTCTAGAAGCAGACTGTACACGTAGGAAAACGTGGCCAAAGAGCCGGGATGACCTGTTTCCACCCATCAGACTTGGAACCCTCTCATTCGACCAGCCTTCTTCCTGATCCTTAGAGGCTGGAATTCCTGGAATGAGCTTCTAGCCATTGGAGAAATCCTGCCTGCAGTTTCAATGAGCAAGGGTTGACAGCCAAATGCCTTGGCTCTCTCTATTTTCAAACTATCATACAGTTAAAGAACATTATCTTGCTCACCAACCATAACAGAAAAGCTAAACCTCATCTTTAATTATGTCTGAACATTTGCCTGTTAGGACTGCTTACACACTGCTCTGTACGGCATTTTGTGTGTGGAGTTAAAGAGAAGATGCTGATGTAACTGAGAACTATATTAGTGAAACCACAGGACAGCGTGTGGCCTGATGAATCTTATGAACTCAGCATTAACATACGGCTGGAACATAATGCAGATTATAAATTTATGAATGTACAATAGCAGCTCCCAATAAACAGAAAAGCTTACTCCTAAGCAACTTCTTAATTCTATTTCCCTTAACCTTAACCTTGTCTTGGGAACAGAAACGAAAGTGCCCAAGTCATGAGTCATGAAATTTCAGAGTGATAAAAAGTAACATTTTTTGTTTAGTTTTCCTTATCCTTCCATTGTAAATACAGCCTTCCGACAATTTAAGCGTTGATTACCACATTAAAATTTACATGTAATAATCAATTGGGTGACTATCCAGGATGCTTCATAGATGTTCAGCTTAGCGTCAGAGCATGTGTGTCACACACTATTTTCCATGAAAGCGTAAATGCGTACATAGGGACATTATTACCTAAAATAATACATGATAAGAACCTTGAGGAATTCCCCTATTACTCAAAACATTGCTTAGAGTGAGTAGACGACAGTGACTGCAACATTACCTGATGCCTTGGTGTTCCCTCAAATACTCAAGAAATATTTCTGAGCACCTACTATGTGCAAAAACCATTCTAGACTTTCAAATCAAACCACAATCAAATACTGTCCTTACCTCAAAGTGCTTGAAATTAGCATTTATTTGGCTTTCTACATGACACACTCCCAATTAACTTAGAGGCAATCAACATTTCGAGTTATTAATGGCCCCTCAGTTTGCCTGTTTCCATATCCTCAGGTCAGATATTCACCAAGGTCAGATACAGATACACTGGGAGCTCTTTCTGTCTCACCACATACCCCATGCAATTCTGAGTTTGAGCGACCACACACCTCCCTGAGTGACATCATGGTTCAGGACAGCGGCTTCTAACCCGAGCTCATGACAGAGGAGCTGGGACTGGTATGGGAACATGGCGACATCACACTCCATTTGGAAACATCAGCGCTGGAGTCCTTCCAACAGACAAATATTTCTCCAAACTACTTTTTGATATAATCTAGTGATCTTTCTTAACATAGTTACCGTCAAATGTAAAAAACAATCTGAAAGCCAACTACAATGAGAATGCTCTGGTCAACCCCCCAAATGGGCACTAATGCTAGATAGCTGACATTCTAGGCAAATGCTGCATGCAAATAGGAGAGTTTCTGAGCCTTGCAATACCCGGATGCTGGCGCATCTTTTAGCTGCACAACATTCCCTCCATCAACAGCACTTTTCTTCCAGGAGATAAACACTGTTCATCTCAATTCCTCCGACTCCCATCTCTCTGCAGTAAAAGCACTAAGGAACAGAAGCATTAGACTCTAGCTGAAAAAAGAGACAGTAGCTGAGAGTTTTCGTTACATTACTGGCAAAAACCTTTGACTGATCTCAGGCATCCTAACATAGGCTTACCTGTACATACATCGAGGAAGTAACTGATGTGCGAGGTCCCATCCAGAGTTCTTAAGAGATGCTGATGCAAGGGAGCCCCGCAAGCCTCCCTGACCACCACTTCTACCCAACCCACATTATGGCTCCAATGCTAGAGGACAGCTAAGTCAGTGGAAGCAGAGGCTTCATAATTCTAGAGCATGAAGACCTTCCTAAAAGACTCCCACCAGCTGATCAAAGTGCTCGAGGAAAGGAACCCCCCTAACTAGTAACAAGAGATTACTCAAGCTCAGGGAAGGATCCAGACGTGCCCTTTTTATTTTTTCTCATATGATGTCCAATTGGTTTTATATTTCTTTTTGTACTGGTAGTCTGACCATTCAAAATGGATCGTCCCATGTAGTGCTGGGAGACCCCGCACGTGAGAATAGCCGCTGAGCTTTGTTGAAAGGCTGTCACCACTTAATACCCTCAGGCCACTTTCACGTGTGATGGAGCCACAAAGCAAACACAGACTCGAGCCAGAGCCCAGAATTTGCTGCTGGAGTTCACGTGAAAGGCCTCTGCTTTTGGCTTTCCCGGAACACACACAACAAGGGAAATTCAAAGAGTTGAGAATTTTGACTCGTTTCCACCCTGGCTACCCCGCAGTGGCCCCGGCCAGAGTTTGGATAATCCTGCAGCTCCTGAGAGGTTTATGGGCAGAAACGTGAGAGCCGAGATGAACCGTATTCCAGGTGGAGTCCTGCTCTCGGGGGAGTTGGGATCTCAGGGAAAGGCAGTTTCCCGGGAATTTTTCTTTGACTCCCAGAGGGAGGATTTGTATGCCCGACCCTCCCAGTAATAAAAAGGGCTCTTGTAGCTCAGATTTGACGAAACAGAGAAAACAACCCAAGTCCTGGGCTGACTGACACTAGGTCACAGTGAGGACGTGGAGTCCCAAACAGGAGTGCGCAGGACGACACAGTATTTCAAAAGCAAGAAAAATGAAAAAGCAGCGCGAAATGTCACGAAGAAGCGGATTTCTACGTCTACTGTGAATGGACCGGATGTGCTGGGTGGCTGCAGCTGTGGCTACCTGCTTTTCTGCTCACACCATTTCCAGAGGCCTGCGGTGTAATTCACTGTGATACTGGGGCCACGACAATAAATACGGCCTGATGTAGGAATATCCAGGGCTACCACGGATGGCCCAGAGGGTTCTCATCTGTGAGGCGTTGGTTTGTGTGAGGCTGGAGTCCAGCACACCCCACCGCTGCTCGCATGGGCCCTTAGCACATGCATAACCTTCCACAGACACAACTTTCTAAAAGAGACAGAACGCTGAGATTTAAATTTTTCTTGTTTTCCACGTGTTACCTCTTTGTTCTTTTTCATATTCTTTTCCGTTATGGTTTATCCCAGGACATTGAATATAGTTCCCTGTGCTCTACAGTAGGACCTTGTTGTCTATCCATTCTGTATTTAATAGTTTGCACCTGCTAATCCCAAACTCCCAACCCTTCCCTCCCCCTCCCCATTGGCAACCACAAGTCTGTTCTCTCTGTCTGTGAGTCTGTTTCTGTTTCGTAGATCAGTTCATTTGTGTCATATTTTATTTTATTTTATTTTATTTGCTCACGGGCCCAGCCGCTCCGCGGCATGTGGGATCTTCCCGGACCGGGGCACGAACCCGTGTCCCCTGCATCGGCAGGCGGACTCTCAACCACTGCGCCACCAGGGAAGCCCTGTGTCATATTTTAGATTCCACATATAAGTGATATCATATAGTATTTGTCTTTCTTACCTCTTTGTTCTAAACCATTTTCTCACACTTATTCCCCCACTATTCTCAGAACCCCCTCAGCTAAAACAATCCGCACACTCGGTCACTCCAAGTCCTCACGTTAAGCAGGCCGCCATGATTCAGCTTAAAAGCAGAGAAACTGCCAAAGGGGATCACGGAGATGAGGACAGGAAGACGAGGAAGGGGAGACGGCACAGCAGTGTTGGCACCGAATCAAATGTTCTAGACATAGTTTGAATTGTGGTGTTTAGACACGCGAAATAACGGGTAAAAGTTGGAAGGATGAAGGCTGGAAGTAAAAGCTGTTGCTTGGTTTCAAAACTGGCCTTTCATAAGGAGGAGGATTTTGGTAGGAGGGTGACACTACAGGGTGTCACTGAGAAAGTATACAATGTCAGCACAAATCTGCCGTCCCAGATCAATACCACTGGGGCTTTTCTTAACACGGATTCAGGAGAACTCGACACGTAGGACCCGATGTGTGTGAAACCATTGCAATCCCCACAGCACTTCTGCAAGACAAGCCAGGGTGCAGAGAGTGGGCCCCAGGCCGAGGGCCCTGTCCCTACAGCCCCTGAGCCCCCGAGTTTGGACCAGAGACAGGAGCAGGGCTCTCCGCCCAAACCCTGGCCGCAGCCCTGGTCTCTACTCAGGCATCCCTGGGACTCTTCCTGCTAATTCTCATCTTAATCAAGGCAGAAGGCTGCCAGCTGTGCACTCACTCCTGCTCTCTGCCTCCCCGCCGCGAGTGGGGACCTACTGATAAGAGTCTGCACAGGAGGATGCTCTGGGGACGGCATCTGGCCAGGGCCGCAGGTCGGGCACCCTGTGCTGCTTCCACTCAGTACTGCTGACCCCAGCTCGCTGGGGGAAGCAAACCCTTACGCTATCACTTAATCATATTTTTTAAAGGGCTTTGGGAGTTACACACATTTTGTTGACAACTTTTATACCGGGAAGAAGAATAAAAATCACACAAAATCAATCTATAAGCATCTGGAAGAGAAAATGCAGCTGTATTACTGTACTATCAATACTTGATAGTTTTCTTCCCCATGACTTTTTATCTTGAAAATTCCCAAGTCTACAGTCAAGGCAAAAGAATAGCGCAATACACTTGCAAATACCCTCCACCTAGATTGAGCAATTGTGAGCATTTGCTTTCTCGCTCTTTCATTCACTATCTCTGTATCTAGACCTTATGTAGTTTTACCCCCGGAAGCGTTTGATAGCACTTGCACATCCTACACAATCACTACTGAGAAAAACAATGATTCTCTAATGTCATTTAATAGGCAGTCTATTCATCCAATAGCCCCAGTTGTTCCCCAAATGCTTTTTTTAAAACTCTGCATCCAGGTTCAGACATTGCTTTGGGTTATATCCCTTTAGCCTCCTTTAATGAAGAAGTCTCTCTGCTTTTTTTTTTGTTTTTTTTTAAACAACGTTGACTTTTGAAGAGTCCAAGGCTAGCTTTATTGCAGAACGTCTCACCTAGGCAGACATTTCTGGTTGTCCCAGATTAAACATTTATGTCAAAGCTGTTACACAGGTGACTCTGTACCCTTCTAACTGCATCCCCTCGGGGGGCACAAAATGTTCAATTGTGCCATTATCGGCTTTGCTAAATTTGATGAGTATGATGTGGACTGGCAGACCTTCCCATTGTAAAGGCTAAGTTTTCCTTCAGAATAAAATTATCTGTGAGTGACAAGATTGTGTGAATATTCTCACTCCCAGACTATCTCTCACCCAGGCGTTTTAGCAAACGCTGGTGATTCTTATCTGAATCAATTACTATACTGGACTTAGCAAAATAGTGATTTTCTAACCCTCCCATTTCTACATTTACTCACTGGCATTGCCCTGTAAGGAAAAACTTCCCTTGTCCCCTTCTCTTTCTTTCTTTTTTATTTTTTTGGTTTTTAAATATTTACCATAGATGAACGGATTTTTAAAAATTCCATGCTTCATAATCGATTACTGCCATTATTCTTTTGGATGATCGAACTGTCCCAAATTTGGCATCTGGCGGCCCTTTCAGGCTGGCCACTGTGTCCCTCTGACATCATCCCATTAGTCACTAGGTATGACCTTGCTCTCTGGTATAAGTTGCTACAGGCTCACCTGGTTTTTCCGTGACCTAGAGCAGGAATTAGTCATTTCTCCAAGAAGCCCTACTGTTTTTATTAGGGAACAGCATTTAGAAATCAAGATCTCACTGTTATGTATGCTCACGGCACCCAGGGTTTCATTGTGTCTAGCTCTTTTGAGTGAACAGAGCTTAGGAAATTTTATATGTATTATATACCATATATATTTAAATCATGACTTCATGCTGATATGACTTCATACTGATATTTCCAATTCAAATTGAATATTAGAGAGATTTTCTTTTTAAAAAAAGTATTTGGTTCTCTTCTCTTACAGTGAAAACTCTGGGGTTTATTTGCTTATCCTACTATATAAAAATCATTTCAGAACAGCAAAATGAACATTATTATGAAAAATAAATCTACTAAAAATGTTGAAGATTTAATTTTAGTTCTTTTTGTCCTTAGAATACATCCCACTGTAACTGAGCAGGACCCTATGGGGTCCCCCCATGTCCTCTGCCTGCCTCTTGTTTGTAGAAAAGCTGTAGTCTCCCAGGCCTCCCCTGAGTCACAAAAGCCTGGATCAACATTAATGATTGAAAGGATGTGAACATGTAATGACAAAAGTAGCAGTTGGGCCAGGAGAACTGGTAACAATTTAAACAGTAAATCAGCCATATGGCAGCCACAGAATCTTTAGTTCCTCCCTGAAGTACATCAATAACAGTATCTGACGCACATTCCTGAGTTGTTTTACAAATGCTAAAGCCCTCATCAAATGGAAGAAGTTAACTACTTGATGACCATGAGCACTGTAGCACCCAGACTGGCTGGAGCCTGAGGACTGATAATATGACAATCGCCTGTGACATTACCCTCACTATCAACCAATTAGAGAACTGTGCACGAGCTGATCACATACCCTGCAATTTTCCCTCTCACCTTGCCTTTATGAAATGTTTCCCTGAAACCCATCAGGGAGTTTGGGTTTTTTGAGCACTAGCTGCCCCACACTCCTTGTCTGCCATCTTACAATAAATGCTGCACTTTCCTTCACCACTACCAGGTGTCAGTATATTGACTTTACTGTGTGTGGGTGAGTGGACCCAAGTTTGGTTTGGCAACACCACTGAGAGTACATAGTCAGAGACTTGTGTTCAAAAGTTACTTAATTTTTTTTCTTCTGGGCAGTAATATTCTTAATTTGTGTTCCCATCTATATTCAATCTTGGGGTGATTCAGAACACAAAGCTTGTTTCATATTTTTAATTTAACTTAATTTTTTGAATTTTCAAAACATTTACGTGCTTCAAAAGTCAAAACTATATAAAAGTTTATACTCAGAGAAGTCTCTTGCTCATTATTCTTTATTTCCTCCACCTCATTCCCACATATCTATCCTCACAGTAATCAATTTCAGGCATTTTGGGCTTATTCTTCTTGACCTCTCATTGCAAAAATAATGTATGGGTGTGTGTTTATAGACAAACAAATACATATATTTACTTATTCCTTTCTTTCTTACTCAAAATGTATCACTCCATCTGTAATCATTTGCACATTATATTTCACTGGCCTTTTCAAAATGGTGGCCCTCTGACCCTGCCATCCTTTCCACAATGATCAGCTGGTGTTCTTTTGTGAAGAAGAGATTTTCTCCTGCCTGCCTCCTTCCCTGGAAACCACTCCACTCTATCCAGAGAAGTCTTTCCATCTTCTGTATAGCTGAGTAGGAGGCTGACAGATGCTCCATAGTTTCTTGTGGTTTTTCAATAAGATGGGCCATTCAGACGTGTCCCATGTTCTACCAACTTCTACCTTAAACTTGACCTCCAGGCACACCGGTTAAGTATCAGGTGACACGGCCACATGAAGAGTTAGCAACCTGAAGGCCATCCTCGCAAAGCCCAGGCTGTCTGCGAACTCAGGCTGGTACCCTGGTGACTGGGCAGAGCTGTCAACGGCCCAATCTGACTGCAGCCTCTCCCACCAATCCTGCCACTCCCCCAGCAATTCCTTCTGTGGCAAACACAGACTTCTCATGAGGCCGGCTCAGTCTCCTACTTGTGCCCTTAGCAGTCTTCCACTTAATGACAAATCAATTACTCTTTTCTATGCCAGTCCACAACTGTTAAGCTATGACCTGCCCCACGTGACATTCCGCCCCACCCCCAAAACATGCACAATTTTTTTTCATTAAAAGAAAATTCAGTCTAGTAATAGTGTCAGGAAAAAAATCTGCCATGACTAAGTAGTTTTCTACATTCTTCCACATATATTCTCTGAATTACAACTATCTGTGCTCAGTAAAGCAATCACCTTGTCAATTACTTTTAACTCCACTATATTTAAAATCTAATGTATCTGTTAGATTAACTGTATTTTATATGCAATTATTATACACAAACAGTAGAACATGGATTTACTACTTTCAGAGGGTGAACTAAAATAAGATATTTGAATAAAATTTACTTAGTTACTGATTCTTAAATGCATTGTATTATCTTTGTCTTTTGAAAGCCAAAGGAGTCTAGAACAACCAGTAGAAAAAGCATGTTAGCAGCTGTCACTGTGTTATCGGTTCAGAAAATTGAGATAAAGTAAGCCTACCCTTACAGGGTTGGCATTGAGTATGCGTTTAAAATATGGTATTGTTAATTTTATTTTTTAAGTAAATAATTAAAAGTAAAAAGGCAACTGCAAAGAAAAAGTGACACATTCCTACCAATTTGCAAATATAAGCAGTTTGTGTGCCAATACAGTAAACTTACTAACACTATCTCGTCACATCTTAAAAGATGATTCTTTAAAGTCTCAGGGTGATGGGCAGCCCCGTGGTCACTCTGGGGTCAGGTCTCCCAGGTGAGAATTTCCCCAGATACTCCAGGCCAGCTGAGGAGGTGACCTGTAGGCAGTGGCAACCTCTGAGCTCCTCCTTCAGGTGGGTTACCTTCCCCTCCTCTCCACTCCAAGGAACAAATGAAAACCCGACATATTGGTTCTGAAGGATGCCAATCTCAGGCATAGAGGAAGAGTTTTCAAAATTTCTTTGTCATCATCTCACTTTGGGCTGAGGATACAAGAAGAAAGTGGGCTTACTTGGCAGTATGCTTTAGCTTTTATAAGGAGAACCGGGCTGGCAAGGTACTACCCTCAGTGATGTGGCAGGGTCAGAATGTCCTTGCCTTGACCACTTAAGAGACAACAGCGTCCACCCCCGAGCTGGTCTCTCCAAGAACAGAGGCTGTTTTCTCCACTTATCCTTCAACTCTGAGACCTTTGAATGAATAAAACAAAAATAACATAACCAGCAATCTTCAGAAAGGCATTTTCTGAAAAACTGGTTCAATGTAGCCGCAACCCTTACTAATCCAATAGCTTTTAACTGGAAGGAGTCTAATTTTTTTTAATGTTATAAATTTTTAAAAAGTATACATGCTTGTACATCATCCATGGAGATTCTGGGTAGGTCTGCTGCAGCGTGGGGCGGGATCTGAATCTCTGTACTTAGGGGAAAAAAAAGCTTTCTAGGTGTTTCTGTTGCATACTCCTTCATTTTAAGAAAATTGGATTTTGTCCATTAAACTAGTTATAATGAAACTAAGAAAAATTTCACAGTAAAGACCATCAACATTATGGTCTTCAACCTTAAGTCATATGCTCTTCACTCAAGTTAAACACAAAGAGCATGACTGGGTCATTGTCTTTCAAAGACTGAACGTAAACAACATAGGCAAACCATGAGGGCTAGAGATGAGCCCTTTGGAAGGATGTTTTCTTTAACATTATGGTAATGCACTGCCCGCGACTTACAGAAGCATTCAGCATTTGCTTCATTATAGAACTACATTATTCACTTAAATATTTCCTACAGAGTTTGCTTAAAATTTATGAGTTGGTTCAGGGTTAGAGCATGCAGAAAAATGTTGGCTGCTGCTACAGTGAAGGTCTGTAAAAACTCCAGCCGTGCACATCCTTTGTACAAAGCACAGGAGGAACCTTCCCTCTGACTACACGGTTTCAAATTTTACGCACAACTGTGGCTAGCTTTATGCTGAACTGCGTGCCTTCTGGACTTTTTTAGGTTTTGTTTTACCGTTTAAAAATGAGATGCTCTGCTGAACATTTCCTTTCCACTTCTCTATCAATATCTGAGAAATAATTAATGTAAGCAAAATTAATTTTTTTTTGGATTTAGGAACCTACACTTTCTGACATAGTTTCTTCTCTTTATGAAATGAAATATGTTTAGCTCATGGAACGAAAAGCTTTGTATCCTTTTAAGAATCGTTGGAAAGAAACACAAAAAATATGATATTAAATATAAGCATCTGAAATGGCCATCTGCATACAAATCTCCAAAAGGCGAACGAAATAAAGCACGATATATTGCTCAATACACACTGGAGGCCGCCCTTCAAGGGTAAAGTAGCTCACAGGGAATCGTGTGCGGATCTCGTGAAGTCCACACGCTCTCCAGGTGGGTGCAGGTCCCACGCCTGGCGTTTCCCTTCACGCTGTGTTTTGGCCAACTTGGTGAGCAGCACTGCCATGCCTCCCGCACGTCTGCCTCACCCGAAGCCCTAGGATCCACGTCCTGTTAATTCGCCTCTTAAATCTGTCCCCTTTTCTCCATGTCCTCATTGCAAACTAGGCTTCCATCTTCTCTTGTGATTGCCTCCCTGCAGGTCTCTGGAAGCCAGACTGGCCCCATTCCATCTGCTTTTTTCCACACTCACCGGAGAGAGCTTTGAACACGCAAATCTGATCACATCACCTCTTCCTTAAAGCACAGCAGTGGTTTCTACTTTCCGGATGAGGCCAAAACTCCTCCCCTGACCTCGAAGGCACCCTGGGGTCCGACTCCAGTCTGCATCTGCAGCCTCCTCACCCGACAGGCTCTGCACCCCCGCCCCCTGCAATGAGAACCCCCAAACCCTCTCTCCCTGGCCTTTTCTAGTCACTCATACTTGACACGTCCCTCCTGGCACAGGGCATTCTGCAGATGCTGCTTCTGCTGCCTGGGAGGCTCCAGCTTCAAGGTCATCTCATTAACTCCTCCCACCTGTAGATCTCACTGGAGCCTCTGCCCGAGGGCAGCCTTCCTGGACCACGCTAGGTCTCTCCCCTGACTGTGGGCTTGTAAACAGACCACCATGGGCCCCACCTTCGGTTACACCTGCCACAGAGCATTTGCACATTCACTGTGTAATTACCAGTACCTATCTTCTCAACTAGTGAAAGGCCCATGAAGGCAGGTATAAGGCTACTAGTCACCGTATTTCATCAACACTGGGCCTAGCCCGTTGAGGGTATCATGGTAACTAAACACACATTCTGTAGCTGCTGGCCTCAGTTCAAACCTCAGCAGCACCACTGGTTAACTGTGTGACTTTGGAAAGTCACTTACCCGCCTTGACCTGCGTTTCCCCATCTGTAAAATGGAATAAAAGTAGAGTTGTTGTGAGGTTGAAACGAGTTGGGTGCCTGGCACGCAGTCCCTCTATGTGTGTTTGCTATTAGGCCACTACCAATATCTACTACCGCTATTATTATTGTTAAAGGCACCAAAAATACCAAATGGGTGAATGGTTTTCTAGGGAATTCTAAAAGACCAGAGAATATACTTTGGCCCATACTCCTGTGGAGGTGGATGAATGTCACTGATGTGGAAATAGAGGTGAGAGAGGCTTTCAGGGGCCCACATGACAGTGGTCAGTGCAGCTATTCCTGTGAAAGTAAAAAGAAAGCAAAAAAAAAAAAAATCCTGGAAATCACCTGCATTTTCAGCAATAAAGGAATGTGAAAACACTAAGTGTTAAAAGAATAACGTAGATCAAATATCCTGGGTGATAGGAGAGAGCCCTAAGACATATGAAGCTAAATAAAAAGTCACAGACTAGCAGTAAGGAATGATTCAATTTATATAAAAACAAACAAAACGCAAAATACTTTATCTTTTCATATAAATAAGTGGGTAAATACATAAAAGGACTAGAATGAATATCAAACTCTCTTATAAGCTTCTGAGTTAGTTTTCTTTTTATAAGTTAGTATACTATATTTTTTCAGATTTTTAGGAGTCAGATTCCCTGTCCGAGGGGTGGGGTTGTGTATGGAGGGGTCAAGTGGGCAGCTGGGGGAGAGCCTTTATTTTTTACTTTATTTATGCTTACACATTGATTAAATTATACTGTTATTATTATTTTTACAAATACCCTATATCCATACATTGGCTACAATTGTCAGATAATTTAGCTACTTTTAATGTTAGTCTGTTTCCCCCAAAATTCTATGCCTCATTTTCCTTGGCTGAGGAAAACAAATAAAGAAGCTAATAATCATTTGATTTATATGTGAACATGGTCCCTAAGTATTTTACTTTATTTTTTCTGCTCTGTGCTACCCACTAATCCTCTCTTCAGGTGAGGGTCCTGGACCCCAGGTGGTCAAACCCACCCAGAGAAACTTTCACAAAATCCTGGGACAGGTCACCTCTGAGGATGAGGATGTAAACATGATAGAAAGAGGGGTCTGTTTGTCCCGATTCCCTTTGTTTCCTTGTTTATTTTCAGTTGCTTCCCCAGACCTCAAGCACCATGAGGGTGGCGACCATGTCTGCCTTATTCCCCTCAGGATGCCTGCAGCATCCTTGGTGTCCTGGATGTTGGCCTTCCTGTGACCAGATGAAGGGGACTCTGGGGCAGCTCCTGAGGGAGTCATGGGGGGCGAAGAAGGAAGGACAAAGACGCCTGGAAACCTTTACTAAAAGCAAATGGTGGGGGAGTGTTGGTGCAACGCAGGGGAAATGGGTTTGAGCCCTGGTCCGGGAAGATCCCACATGCCATAGAGCAACTAAGCCCGTGTGCCACAACTACTGAGCCTGCACTCTAGAGCCCGCGAGCCACAACTGTTGAGCCTACATGACACAACTACTGAAGGCCGCGCGCCCAGAGCCTGAACTCTGCCACAAGAGAAGCCACCATGACGAGAAGCCCGCGCACTGCAACAAAGAGTAGCCTCCGCTCGCTGCAACTAGAGAAAGCCCATGCACAGCAGCAAAGGCCCAACACAGCCAAAAATAAAAAAATAAATAAAATAACTAAATTTATTTAAAAAAAAAAAAAGCAAATGGGGGTTTCATGCCTGCTTGAGCTAGTACAACTAAGCAAAAGCAATCAAATACAAAGGTTAAAGTAAAAGAAACTGATCCACTATGGAGTCAGACTTGTTCTTCCCGATTACACGTTGAGTTTCTGCAATGGACCAGGCATTAGAATAGGCACTAGAGAAAGAAGGATATTCCCTGTCCTCAAGGATCTTCCCTTCTGGCTTGAGAGAAAATGATTGTTATTTGCAAGGTGAGGAAAGAGAAAGGAGACACTGGAATTCCTGTAATGAGCAATACAAACTCCATGAAGCCAGACATTTTTGACTGTTTTTTACTACTGAAATCCACGGACCTAGATTAGTTCCTGGCTCATACCATGTGGCTGACAGGGTCATGGTGCACCGGCCCAGTGTCAAGCCTGAGCCTCTGAGGTGAAGAGCCGAGCTCAGGACATTGGACCACCAGAGACCTCCCCAGCCCCATGTAATATCAATTGGCGTGAGCTCTCACAGAGATCTCCATCTCAACGCTAACACCCAGCTCCACCCAATGGCCAGCAAGCTCCAGTGCTGAACACCCCATGCCAATCAACTAGCAAGACAGGAACACAACCCCAGCCATTAGCAGAGAGGCTGCCTAAAATCATACTAAGTTCATAGATACCCCAAAACACACCATCAGATGTGGCTCTGCCCACCAGAAAGACAAGATCCAGCCCCTCCCACCAGAACACAGGCACCAGTCCCCTCTACCACGAAGACTACACAAGCCACTGAACCAACCTCACCCGCTGGGGGCAGACACCAAAAACAACAGGAACTACAAACCTGCAGCCTGTGAAAAGGAGACCCCAAACACAGTAAGTTAAACAAAATGAGAAGACAGAGAAATATGCAGCAGATGAAGGAGTAAGGTAAAAACCCAACATACCAAACAAATGAAGAGGAAATAGGCAGTGTACCTGAAAAAGAATTCAGAGTACAGAGTAATGATAGTAAAGATGATCCAAAATCTTGGAAATAGAATGGAGAAAATACAAAAAATGTTTAACAAGGACTTAGAAGAACTAAAGAGCAAACAAACAATGATGAACAACACAATAAATGAAATGATATATTCTCTAGAAGGAATCAATAGCAGGATAACTGAGGCAGAAGAACGGATAAGTGACCTGGAAGATAAAACAGTGGAAGCAACTACCACAGAGCAGAATAAAGAAAAAAGAATGAAAAGAATTGAGGACAGTCTCAGAGACCTCTGGGACAACATTAAATGCATCAACATTCGAATTATAGGGGTCCCAGAAGAAGAGAAAAAGAAAAGGTCTGAGAAAATATTTGAAGAGATTATAGTTGAAAACTTCCCTAATATGGGAAAAGAATTAGTCAGTCAAGTCCAGGAAGCCCAGAAAGTCCCATACAGGATAAATCCAAGGAGGAAGCATGCCAAGACAAATATTAATCAAACTATCAAAAATTAAATACAAAGAAAAAATATTAAAAGCAGCAAGGGAGAAGGAACAAATAACATACAAAGGAACCCCCATAAGGTTAACAGCTGTTCTTTCAGCAGAAACTCTGAAAGCCAGAAGGGAGTTGCAGGACATATTTAAAGTGATGAAAGGGAAAAACCTACAACCAAGATTACTCTACCCAGCAAGGATCTCATTCAGATTCGACAGAGAAATCAAAAGCTTTACAGACAAGCAAAAGTTAACAGAATTCAGCACCACCAAACCAGCTTTGCAACAAATACTAAAGGAATTTCTCTAAGTGGGAAACACAAGAGAAGAAAAGGACCTACAAAAACAAACCGAAAACAATTAAGAAGATGGTAATAGGAACATACATATCGATAATTACCTTAAATGTAAATGGATTAAATGCTCCAACCAAAAAACATAGACTGGCTGAATGGATACAAAAACAAACCCGTGTATATGCTGTCTGCAAGAGACCCACTTCAGACCTCAGGTCACATATAGATTGAAAGTGAGGGGATGGAAAAAGATATTCCATACAAATGGTAATCAAAAGAAAGCTGGAGTAGCAATTCTCATATCAGACAAAATAGACTTTAAAATAAAGACTGTTACAAGAGACAAAGAAGGACACTATATAATGATCAAGGGGATCATATCTTGGGTCACAAATCAAGTCTTGGTAAATTAAAGAAAATTAAAATCATATCAAGTATCTTTTCCAACCACAACTCTATGAGACTAGATATCAATTACAGGGAAAAAAACTGTAAAAGATACAAACACAAGGAGACTAAACAATACACTACTAAATAACCAAGAGAGTACTGAAGAAATCAAAGAGGAAATCAAAAAATACCTAGAAACAAATGACAATGAAAACACAACAACCCAAAACATATGGATGCAGCAAAAGCAGTTCTAAGAGAGAAGTATATAGCAATACAATCCTACCTCAAGAAAGAAGAAAAGTCTCAAATAAACAATCTAACCTTACACCTAAAGCAATTACAGAAAGAAGAACAAATGAGACTAGATATCAATTACAGGGAAAAAAACTGTAAAAGATACAAACACATGGAGACTAAACAATACACTACTAAATAACCAAGAGAGTACTGAAGAAATCAAAGAGGAAATCAAAAAATACCTAGAAACAAATGACAAAAGAAATGTAAAAAATACAAACACATGGAGGCTAAACAATAAACTGCTAAATAACAAAGAGATCACTGAAGAAATCAAAGAGAAAATCAAAACATTATATAGAAACAAATGACAGTGAAAACACGATGACCTAAAATCTATGGGATGCAGCAAAACCAGTTCTAAGAGGGAAGTTTATAGCAATACAATCCTACCTCAAGAAACAAGAAAAATCTCAAATAAACAACCTAACCTTACAATTAAAGCAACTAGGGAGGGAATAACAAAAACAAAAACCCAAAGTGAGCAGCAGGAAAGAAATCATGAAGATCAGAGCAGAAATAAATGAAAAAGAAATAAAGGAAAAAATAGCAAAGATCAATAAAACTGAAAGCTGGTTCTTTGAGAAGATAAACAAAATTGATAAACCATTAGCCAGCCTCATCAGGAAAAAATGGGAGAAGACTTAGATCAATAAAATTAGAAATGAAAAAGAAGTAACAACTGAGACTGCAGAAATACAAAGGATCATGAGAGATTACTACAAGCAACTATAAGCCAATAAAATGGACAACCTGGAAGAAATGGACAAATTCTTAGAAAAGCACAACCTTCTAAGACTGAACCAGGAAGAAATAGAAAATATAAACAGACCAATCACAAGCATGGAAACTGAGACTGTGATTAAAAATCTTCCAACAAGCAAAAGCCCAGGACCAGATGGCTTCACAGGTGAATTCTATCAAATATTTAGAGAAGAGCTAACACCTATCCTTCTCAAACTCTTCAAAAATATAGCAGAGGGAGGAACACTCCCAAACTCATTCTACACAGCCACCATCACCCTGATACCAAAACCAGACAAAGATGTCACCAAAAAAACTACAGGCCAATATCACTGGTGAATACAGATGCAAAAATCCTCCACAAAATACTAGCAAACAGAATCCAACAGCATATGAAAAGGATCATACACCATGATCAAGAGGGGTTTATCTCAGGAATGCAAGGATTCTTCAATATACGCAAATCAATCAATGTGATACACCATATTAACAAATTGAAGGATAAAAACCATATGATCATCTCAATAGATGCAGAAAAAGCTTTTGACAAAATTCAACACCCATTTATTATAAAAACTCTCCAGAAAGTAGGCATAGAGGGAACCTACCTCAACACAATAAAGGCCATATATGACAAACCCACAGCCAACATTGTTCTCAATGGTGAAAAACTGAAAGCATTTCCTCTAAGATCAGGAACAAGACAAGGTTGCCTACTCTCACCACTATTATTAAACAAAGTTTTGGAAGTTTTAGCCACAGCAATCAGAGAAGAGAAAGGAATAAATCAGATGGAGAGATATACCATGTTCTTGGATTTGAAGAATCAACATTGTGAAAACAGCTATACTACTCAAGGGGAGGGATATGGAGGGTGGGAGGGAGTGCAATCCCTGTCAAACTACCAATGGCATTTTTCACAGAACTAGAACAAAAAGTTTCACAATTTGTATGGGAACACAAAAGACCCCGAATAGCTAAAGCAATCTTGAGAAAGAGAAACGGAGCTGAAGAATCAGGCTCCCGGACTTCAGACTATACTACAAAGCTACAGTAATCCAGACAATATGGTATTGGCACAAAAATAGAAATATACATCAATGGAACAGGATAGAAAGCCCAGAGATAAAACCACGCACATATGGTCACGTTATCTTTGATAAAGGAGGTAAGAATATACAATGGAGAAAAGACAGCCTCTTCGAGAAGTGGTGCTGGGAAAACTGGACAGATACATGTAAAAGAATGAAATTAGAACACTCCCTAATACCATAAAGAAAAATAAACTCAAAATGGATTAAATGTAAGGCCAGACACTATAAAACTCTCAGAGGAAAACATAGGCAGAACACTCTATGACATAAATCACAGCAAGATCCTTTCTGACCCACCTCCTAGAGAAATGGAAATAAAAACAAAAATGGGACCTAAACAAATGGAACCTAATGAAACAAAAGCTTTTGCACAGCAAAGGAAACCATAAATAAGATGAAAAGACAACCCTCAGAAAGGAAGAAAATATTTGCAAACGAAGCAACTGACAAAGGATTAAACTCCAAAATATA